>NC_088867.1:7127610-7421389 GCF_032884065.1 Artemia franciscana | reverse complement strand
TTAACCGTAACAAAAATCAATATAAACAGATTTTTGATGCGTTTGTTTAGTTTTTTCGTAGACACCCCCCCCCCTTTCCCCAAATTTTATTTATAACTTCCTCTCCCTCCCCCCAAAACACAGATACGACCCCGATTCTAAGAACTTGAAGTATCACTTTCCGTCGCTCCTTTTTGTTGGCATTTTTAAGAATTCAAATAAGATCACCGGCAAAAAGGCAAAAAAGAAGCATTTCCCTCTTCAGGATCGATACAGTTTTGATATTACAGCATAAATTTACAACACAATGATAAAACATAATACAACATAAATGATGTTACAACATAAATAAAATGTTACAACATAAAGAACAGAAGCCTGTTATTTGAGACCCTTTTACAATATTAAAAGGTTTGATAATTTTTTTTTTTCAAGGGTGTGATTAAGTGAACTGGTGGAACTCGAAAATCCCATGTTAAAATTGAAAATTTAAATTTCAAAGTACTCAAGTATTCATTGGCGGAAGACATTGCTTTCAATATCAGGCCTTAGCTTCTTGAAGATGTTTGCTAGGATTTTACAAAATGTTTGCTAGGATTTTACCCTATTTCCTCTAATTGCTTAGAAATCTTAGAAAATGTACACAAGTTTACTTGTGTACACAAACTTTGTGTACACACTTTTTTACACAAGTTTACTATATGAAAGATATTGCTTTTAGAACAAAATCGGTACTATCATGAGCAGAAGACAATAACCTATAAGATGATTGCAACTGTATTTCGATATATTTTCCTGGTTTCGAACAGTCCACTACTTGAAATTTTTACAAGTTTTTTTGCCAGAAAAAATCGTTTCAGATCGCCCTAGAGACCAAATCGACAAGCTGGTATAATTAACCTGCTATTTCCGCCAATGAATAAGTGCCATATGAAGGGTTTTTGACAATTGACGGTCTCTAGAGAATTGAGAGACAGAAGGCTACCCTAACTTCAATTTTAAACCTCGATGTTTTCAAGTTCACTAAATCACGGCCTTCATGATTGATGTAAAACTTTCCATTAATGCAAAAGTTTTTACAGTTGAGGTTATACGTATCAATTAAGAATTTTCGCTTCTGAAATTTAATATTCTTCCTTGGCTGATGTATTGAATTCATTATTCTAAAGGTAGACATACTTCACTGTAAGATTAATAACAGTCATTATTTTGAGGATGGACATTCTTTGGCCAGAGTGAATAAAAACTCACTTATTATTCATGAGGGTATCGCTTCTGGAATCAATATCTATTAGCATATCTGTGCCTAAAATAGTAGTTCCTGAATAGCTGTTACATGTAGGAGACTTATGCAAATACAGTTTTTGCACTTTCTTCACTTTCAATCCGTGATAATTTAATTAATATCATTAAAATATAATTAATTATGTAATTATTATTAAAAAAAAATTGCTGGCTTAATCAAAGTTAGTGATCCATTTTTATTTAGGATCACTGACAAAGGGAGATGCAAACTTGAAATTAAAAAAAAATAACCTAGGCAGAGCGTAACTGTTCCGTTATTGAAGGTACTATGAAAAGATATATATATATATATATATATATATATATATATATATATATATATATATATATATATATATATATATATATATATATATAAAGAACGATGTTAGCACAATGTGTTATTGTTCTTTTTAGACCAGGGCACTTCATATTGAAGGAATTATCTTACAAACTTTAAAAAGAGCTCATTCAATTAGAAATTGAAAGGGCCGGTGCTCTTTTCAAAAAGTTCGTGGTAACGAACTGTAGTAAGGAGCGACCCGTCTCAATAGTAACCGGAACTCTAAAAAATGGTATTTTGATACCAATAGTTACTTCAAAAGAATTTCATTTGAATGCTGATTTTAAGTATATAAGTTTCATCAAGATTAGTCTTACCCATCAAAAGTTTTTGAAATCAAAATTCTTCGATTGAAAATTTTGTAGGCTATGTTCATAGCATGTATTATACGCTAGCGAGCTTTGGTTTGCTTGTAGCTGGTGTAAATGTCACTGATTAATAACTCAGTAATTAGGTATGTAATTAGTCTTGTGATTTCTGTTCTTAACGAGAATCATAAAATTCAATTTGAGAAAATTTTGAGAAAAAACTGAGAGTTACTCCCATGCTCATTTTCTCCCCAAAGTCACCGAATCAAAATTCTGAGATAGCCATTTTATTCACCATAGTCGAAAAACCTAGTAACTATGTCCTTGGGGACGACTTATTCCCTCGCAGGCCCCGTGGGAGGGGCCGCAAGTTACAAACTTTGACCTGTGTTTACATATAGTAATGGTTACTGGGAAGTGTACAGACGTTCCAGGGGGATTTTTTGGTTTAGGAGGGGGGTTGAGGGAAGGGTATGTGGGAGAATATTTACATGAAGGAACTTCTCATGGGGGAAGAGAATTTCATTGAAGGGGGCGCAGGATTTTTTAACATTATTTGAAAAAAAAATTAAAAAATAATAATGAAAAGTTTTTTCTACTGAAAGTAAGGAGCAGCATTAAAACTTAAAACTAAAACAAAATATTAGGAATATGAAGGGATTACCTCCTCGTAATAACTCACTCTTTACGCTAAAGTATTTTTAGTAATTTCAACTATTTATTCTACGGCCTTTGTGATTCAGAGGTCATTCTTAAAGATTTGGGATGAGATTCATGCTTTAGTGTAAAGAGAAAAGTATTGACAAGGGGGCGAACCCCCTCATATACATAATCAAAATACACAAATATAGAGGTTCGTTCCGTAAGTTAATGCGTAAGGTACGTATGTTTATTACTAACAAAAACGTTCGTAAAAAAAATGTTTAAGTGACCGAAAATTGAAAGGCTACTAGGCCTCTTAGTGTAAGTTTTAAGCTTGTGTAAGAATTTAAGCTTTAGTGTAAAGAGCGGGGTATCGACGAGGGGTGAACCCTCTCATATATGCAATAAAAACATACGAATATAGAAGTACGTTACGTAAGTTAATTCGTAAGCTACGTATATTTTTTACTAATGAAAACGTTCGTAAACAGTTGAAAGTTCTAGTTGCCTTGTTAAGTAATCAAAAAATTAGAGGGCAACTAGGCCTCCTCCCTCGCTTCTTTTTTCTCAGAATCTTCCGATTAAAACTATGAGAAATCCATTTAGCCAAAAAACAATTAATATGCAAATTTTGTTTCAATTATTTATGTGCACACAGCCAAGATAAAAACATGCCTTAATTCAAAAACGTCCAGAAATTAAACAAAAAAAAACAAATTTTTTCTAAATGAAAGTAATGAGCAACATTAAAACTTAAAACGAACAGAAATTACTCCGTATATGATGGGGGCTTTTTCCTTTTATATATGGAATTTTTGAATTAAAAATGGAATAGTTGTGGCTTTGGCAAGTCAAGTCACGGCTAATAGTAGAAAAAGCCAAGGCAGATTCCCCTCCCCTTTTCATTGCCGTCGTTACCATCTCCCGCTTATGCTACAACCTCTCATTCATGTGACTCCACAATGCCAAACTAGAGTCAACCTGTTGTAGGGTCTCCCCGTGGAACACGGGCTGGCTCAACCTCGCTCTTCGCTCTCTAATTCGCTTTTTACGCTAAAGTTTTTGCTGTTTTAGAAAGTAGAGTTAAGAGAAAGAGTCAAACATTAGCGTAACGAGTGGGGCGTTGAGGAGGAAAAGCCCTTTTCATATACGGAGTAATTTCTGTTCGTTTTAAGTTTTAATGTCGCTCCTTACTTTCAGTTAAAAAAACTAGTTTTTTTTATTTGATTTCTGAACGTTTTAGAATTAATACATGTTTGATTTTGGCTCTCCGCACATAAATTATTAAAATGAAGTTTGTATACTAATTCTTTTTATGGCTAAATGGCTTTCTCTTAGTTTTGATCAGACGATTTTGAGGTAGGGATAATAGGGATAAAATAAGGGGTGGGGAAGGAGGCCTAGTTGCCCTCCAATTTTTCGGTTACTTAAAAAGGCAACTAGAACTTTTAATTTTTAACGAACGTTTTTATTAGTAAAAAATATACGTAACTTAAGAATTAACTTACGTAACAAACTTTTATATTCTTATATTTTTATTATGTATACGAGGGGGTTTGAACCCTCGTTAATACCTTGCTCTCTACACTAAATCGTAAGCTTTGTCCCAATTCTTTAAGAATGACCCCTGAATCAGAAAGGCCGTAGAATAAATAGTTGAATTTATTAAAAAAACTTTAGCATAAAGAATGAGGTATTTATCCCCTCCTAAATACCTCGCTCTTTATGCTAAAGTATTTTTAGAACCCCTCATATGCGCAATAATCTCTGTTCGTTTTAAGTTTCAATGCAACTCCTTACTTTCAATTAAAAAAGTTTTCATGTTTATTTTTTCATTGTTATTTTATAGTATTGCTAGAAAATCCTGCACCCTTTTCATTGAATTTTTCTTCCCCCATGACATACTCTTCCAAGAAAAGATCCTCCCATATAGCCCCCTCCCCTCAACTCCACCCACCAAACCAAAAAATCCCCCTTAAAACGTTTGTACACTTTCCAATAACCATTACTATATGTAAACACTGGTCAAAGTTTGTAACTTACAGCCTCTTCCCCAGGGATTGTGGGGGAGTAAGTCATTCCTAAAGACATAGTTATTATGGTTTTTGACTATGCAGAACAAAATGGATATCTCAAAATTTTGATCTGTACACTTTGGTAAAAAAATGAGCGTGGGAGGGGGCCTAGGTGCCCTCCAATTTTTTTGGTCACTTAAAAAGGGTACTAGAGCTTTTCATTTTCGTTAGAATGAGCCCTCCTGCGACATTCTAGGACTACTTGGTCGATACGATGACTCCTGGGAAAAAAAAAAAACAAACAAATAAACACGCACCCGTGATTTGTCTTCTGGCAAAACTTACGAAATTCCACATTTTTGTAGATAGGAGCTTGACATTTTTACTGTAGGATTCTCTGATACGCCGAATGCGATGGTGTGATTTTCGTTAAGATTCTATGACTTTTAGGGGGTGTTTTCCCCTATTTTCCAAAATAAGGCAAATTTTCTCAGGCTCGTAACTTTTGATGACAAAGACTAAATTTGATGAAACTTATATATTCAAATTCAGCATAAAAATTTGATTCTTTTGGTGTATCTTTTAGCATCAAAATTCTATTTTTTAGAGTTTCGTTTACTATTGAGCCGGGTCGCTCCTTACTACAGTTCGTTACCACGAACTGTTTGATTAAAAAAAGATGTTTTTTTTATTTGATTAATACTTAAAGCGGTACTTAAGTATTATACGAGAAACACTCGAGAAGTGAAGTTTGGTTAATGCCAATAGTTTAGAAACAAATTTGAGCTATATATTTGCACACTGGAGGGGTTGGTGGTAAAGCATATCATACATTAATTACGTAACGTAAACAAACCTATTCTACCCTAATCAAAATACCAACTAATATTTAATTAGAACACAGCTACCAATAGTCAGAAAATAAATTCTATCAGTATACATTGCAAACTAACTGGGATGAAAACCAGGTAATGTCTTTAATGATTCTCGCATACTACTTAACTACCTATAAAGCAATTGAAGGGAAATGAACCATTCTCCCACGCCCATCATTTTCCCAAATATATCCGATTAAAATTTTTATATAGAAACATTGTTCAACGTAGTTTGAAAGTCCGGAAATTATGTATTTGAGGATGATATCTCCTCCCCATAAAACCTTAAGGGCAATGGATGTAAGTTATGCCCAGGGAACATATAAGGTTTCATAGATAGGGTGAGCGTATAGAATCAGGACGGGGCTAGTTAAATTGGTAATCGAAAGTTCTAGTACTCATTCTAGGATTCAAAATCATCGAATGGCAGATATCCCCCCCCCCTCCTATTTTCCCGAAATGCATCTTATAGAAATTTTGAGGTACATTTTATGTAAAATAGTCCAATTTTCATGTAACAAGGCATTTGTGGTTTAAACAAAACCCCAGAGCCTTGGGGGTGAGGGTCCTAATTGATACCACGGGGTATTTGAGGTTTCATGAAAAAGAAAGCTGCATAAACCTTAGAGGAGGCTCATTTGGTTGAAATTTCGAATCTATAGTTTTATTTCAAGAGTCAAATGTTTTAGATGGCAACTAGCCCCTACTCCAAGGGTACCCCTCTTTTCGCTAAACGAATAGGATTGAAATAGTGAGAAAGTGATTTTGTTCCAGAATAGTCAAGAGAACATATAACAGGGCCTCTAGTGTTAAAAAAAAAAGAACCCAGAGGATAGGGTTTTGGGTCATATTCTTGGGACAGAAACGGTACTTATGGAATGAGAAGTTATACAAACTTCAGCTTTGGTTCATTTGATTTCACATTGGAAGTTATAGTGCCCTTTTTAAGAGTTAAAAGTTGATCAAAACCACTTATAAAGTAGCACTTTTAGCATATTTAAAAGTTATTTGAGAGCATTTAAAAATAAAATTCCAATGATTTCACTTTTATAAATTTAATATATGAAATATAATTAGCCCTTTTAGGAACAAGAATCAGCATATGTACATTAAATTAATGATACACATTCATTGGAATTTTTTCAGTAAAATGCAAATTATATTCTGGCCTTGAGGAGGCATAATTTGTTAGCCCTACCCATGTTAATTTCTGCTCGTTTTGAGTTTGTCTCGGTAATTTATTGTAATTATTTTAAAAAAATACTTTCCCTTTATTTATTTCATGTTATTTGAAATTTTTATCGCTCTTTGTTATAATTTTTATTATAATTATGTGAGTTCGAGGCGGATATTACTACTTTACATTTATGTAATCGGAACTAATACGGGGAGAAATAACTTTTAACTTCGAAAAGTCTTGTAGGGTGTGCTCCAACTCTCGTATTGTTTCATTCTGATTATTTCAGGTTTTTCCCTTTTGATTGGTCCCTTCATCCTCTAAAACAGAATGATTGTTTCTATTTTTACTTTCAAATTATTGATACCTTACTTTTTAACCGATAATGGATAAAATTCTTCCAACAGTCAATTTTTCAATTCTCATTTTTATCTTAAATCCTAGTTTTGAATTTAACTCCTGGGAGTTCAAAGCTTTTGATTGAGAATTGTCCTTTAGAAGCTGTAAGGTAAAAGCTAAAGTAGTAAAACATGTTAGATGTGAAAACAGTCTTTAAGGGTGTAGATTAAATGTATACAGTTCAAACTGTATTCTATTTTTCATTTAACTCTTTAGCATTTCCAAAAACATTCAAATTTTTGCCCCTAGACATTACTTAGATATTGAAAATGTCCCCTTATACCAACCTCGAAGAGTGCTGTACCTGTGGCTTTAGTTTCAAATTCCTCAAAACATCACCCGACATTTTCACACCTGATATCTTAAGTCATTCCTGGTATATTGCAGATTTATCCGTTTGAAAATCTAGATGCACTCTTTCCTAGAGTTTCTTTTCATTTAATTTTTACCTTACATGAAAGTTTTCTTGATACCTAGTAAACTTTTGTCAATTATTATACTACAGCGCCTACAGCAGAAACTGGACCAACATCTTCGCTATGAACAACACGGCTTCCGACCTGGAAGATCATCTGCAGACCTAATTTTCACACTGAGAATGCTGGTTGACGACTCAAAGGAATGAAATAAAAAGCTATATCTTCTTTTCATTGATCTAGAAAAGGCCTTTGACTCGGTTGACCGAGAAATCTTATGGAAAATCCTCAAACACTATGGAATACCCCCCCCCCCCCCCCAAGACAGTAGAACTGATTATCGCCCTGTATAAAGAAACAGAATGCTGTGTTCGAACAGAAAACGGAGTTACAAGATACTTCAAAATCATGACTGGTGTCAAGCAAGGATGTGTATTATCACCACTTTTATTTACAATAGTTATGGACTATGTACTCAGACAGTCTATGGGCTATGGATTAAACGTCAACAACAAACAACTTGCAGATCTTAACTTTGTAGATGATATAGTACTACTAGAAGACGCCAAAGATCGATTAAAGCTGCTATTTGATGAAATCTCATAAAAAGCCCAAGAGTTCGGATTGTCGATCAACGTCGACCAATCAAAAAGAATGTCCACATCTGGCTTCCCCCTAACTCTTCAATGCTCCGATAACTCTGTTGAACAGGTCTAAGAATTTAAATACTTAGGAAGCTGGATAGAAAATACTGGCGATGTAACATTTAAAATCAAGAGAAGGACTGGACAAGCATCAGGCGCCTTCAACAGACTAACACCAATTTGGAGAAGCAACAAATACTCACTTTGTTTAAAATTGCGCCTGTTCAACAGTAATGTGTTGTCTATATTGATTTACGCCATGAATGTTGGAAACTCAACCAACAACTTCAAAAACGTATCCATGGATTCGAAAACGTTCGAAGGATCCTCAAAATCAGTTGGCATCAGAAAATTACCAATAGGAAAATCTGGCTGAAAACAAACCAGCCCAAAGTGACCGAAGTTTTGAAGAAACGAAGATGGACATATTTGGGTCATATTCTACGTATGCCCGAAGACAGACTGCCCTCAAGAGTGTATCAATGGCAGCCTGAAGGAAGACGAAGACAAGGCCGACCAAAACACACACTGCGGAGGCAGTATGATCGGGACCTGAAAAAGGCAAACATTTGCCTCACTCCGCAATGGGAAGATATCACTGCAGCCGCACAGCTTCGTGATGAATGGAGAGACTTTGTCGAAGCCCTTTGCGCCACAAATGGCTCACGAGGATCTAAGGACTTGCAGTTAAAAAAAATAGTTTTTTTTTTATTCAATTTCTGAACCTTTCTTGAATTAATGCATGTTTTGATTTTGGCTCATCGCAAAGTGAATAATTGAAACGAATTTTGAGCATTATTTTTTTTTACCTCAATGACTTTCTCATAGTCTTGATTGGGCGATTTTGATAAAAAAAAGGGGTGAGAGAGGAGGCCTAGAGCCCATCAGTTTTTCGTTACTTAAAAAGGCAACTAGAACTTTTTATTTTTTTACGAAAGTTTTTATCAGTAATAAATATATGTATATATATATAGCTTACGAATAAACTTACGTTTAGAACTTCTTTAGTTGTATATTTTATTACGTATATGAGGGGATTTGCCTCCTCTTCAAAGCCTCGCTCTTTGCCCTAAAGCTTGAATTTTATCCCAATTCTTTAAGAATGACCCCTGAATCACAAAGGCTGTTGAATAAATAGTTGAAATTACTAGAAATACTTTAGCGTAAAGAACGAGGTATTGTGGAAGACACGAACCCTCTTATTTACGTAATAATTTCGGCTCGTTTTAGGTTTATTGCTGCTCCTTACTTCCAGCTGAAAAACTCTTTTTTTATTTATTTTCTCATCGCTTTTTTAAATAATGCTAGAAAATCCTACGGCCCCTTCATGGAAATTATCTTCCCTCGTGACAAATTCCTCCATGGAAAGATCCTCAAACGTAACCTCCTCCCCACGACCCACCTACCCCCTCCTCAACGCGAGAAAGTCCTCCCGAAAACATCTGTACACTTCCCAATAACCATTACTATATGTAAACAATGGTCAAAGTTTGTAACATGCAGCCCCTCCCCCGGGGACTGTGGGAGATTAAGTCATCCCGAAAGACATAATTATTAGGTTTTTCGCCTATGCTGAACAAAATGGCTATCTCAAAATTTTGATCCGTTGACTTTGGGAAAAAATGAGCGTGGGAGGGGGCCTAGGTGCCCTCCAGTTTTTTTGGTCATTTAAAAAAGGCATTAAAAATTTTAGTTTCCATTAGAATGAGTCCTTTCACGACATTTTATGACCACTGGGTCGATACGGTCATCCCAGAGAAAAAACAACAACAACAAAAAACAAATAAACACGTACCCGTGATCTGTCTTCTGGGAAAAAATACAAAATTCAATATTATTGTAGATGGGATCTTGAAACTTCTACCGTAGGGTTCTCTGATACACTGAATCCGATGGTGTTATTTTCGTTGAGATTATTTAACTTTTAGGGGGTGTTTCCCCATATTTTCTAAAATAAGGCAAATATTCTCTGGCTTGTAACTTTTCATGGGTAAAACTAAATTTGATGAAACTTATATATTTAGCATCAACGTAAAAATTCGATTCCTTTGCTGTAGCTATTTATATCAAAATCCCATTTTTTAGAGTTTTGGTTCCTATTGAGCCGGGTCGCTCCTTAATACAGTTCGTTACCACGAACTGTTTGATAAAAAAAACTTTAGCGTAAAGAGCGGGGCGTTGAGAAGAAAACAGCTCCTTTCATACACGGATTAATTTCTGTTCGTTTTAAGTTTTAATGTCGATCCTTACTTTCAGTTAAATTAACTAGTTTTTTTTTGTTTAATTTCTGAACGTTTTTGAATTAATGCATGTTTGATTTTGGCTCTCCGCACATAAATTATTAAAACGAAATTTGCATATTAATTCTTTTTTTGACTAAATGGCCTTCTCTTAGTTTTGATCAGACGATTTTGAGAAATAAGGGGTGGGGAAGGAGGCTTAGTTGCCTTCCAATTGTTCGGCTACTTAAAAAGCAACTTGAACTTTTAATTTTTAACGAACGTTTTTATTAGTAAAAAATATACGTAACTTAAGAATTAACTTACGTCACAAAATTCTATATTCATATATTTTTATTATGTGTATGAGGGGTTTTGTCCCTTGGTTAATACCTCGCTCTTTACACTAAATCTGAAGTTTTGTCCCAATTCTTTAAGAATGACTCCTGAATCAGAAAGGCCGTAAAATAAATAGTTGAAATTCCTAAAAATACTCCAGTATGAAGAGCGAGGTATTTAGGAGAAGAAAAACTCCTCATATGCTTAATAATCTCTGTTCGTTTTAAGTTTTAATGCTACTCGTTACTTTTAATTGACAAAAATTTTTCATGTTTATTTTTTCATTGTTTTTTTTTATAGTAATGCTAGAAAATCCTAAGCCCTTTTCATTGAATTTCTCTTCCCCCATGACACATTCCTCCGAGGAAAGATCCTTCCCCATAGCCCCCTATCCTCACCCCCCCCCCCCTTTAACCAAAAAATCCCCCTGAAAACGTCTGTACACTTCCTAATAACCATTACTGTATGTAAACACTGGTCATAGTTTGTAACTTGCAGCCCCTCCCCCTGGGACTGTTGGGGTGTACGTCATCCCCAAAAACACAGTTATTATGGTTTTCAACTATGTGGAACAAAATGGCTATCTAAAAGTTTTATCCAATGACTTTGGGGAAAAATGAGCGTGGGAGGGGGCATAGGTGTCCTCCAATTTTCCTTGACTTAAACTGGGCACCAGAACGTTTTAATTCCGTTAGAATGAGCCCTCTTGCAACATTTTATGACCACTTGGTCGATACGATGACCCCTGGGAAAAAAACAAACAAAAAACAAATACAAACGCACCAGTGATCTGTCTTCTGGGAAAAAAAAACGAAGCCACGTTTTAATAGATAGGAACTTGAAACTTCTACAGTAGGGTTTTCTGATACGCTGAATCTGATGATGTGATTTTTGTTAAGATTATTTAAAGTTTAGGGGGTTTCTTCTATTTTATAAAATAAGGCAAATTTTCTCAGGCTTGTAACTTGATGAAGCTTATATATTAAGAATCAGCGTAAAAATGCAATTATTTCGCTGTAGCTATTGGTATCGAAATCCCATTTTTTAGAGTTTCGGTTACTATTGAGCCAGGCTGCTCCTTACTAAAGTTTGTTACGAAGGACAGTTTGATATTCGAGATATGTCCTTTTGACTGCCAGGAAATAAATTATGAAATTCAATTTAGTTTCTTATCCTCCTCAAAACTCCATGATATTTTAACCTTAATACCCTGCCATTCTTAATATCTCAGAGATTTGTCCTTTTGACAATCTAGATGCCTAGAATGTCTGCAGATTATTTTCCTAATCCCCTTCATTATTATCTAAAGGTTTTGACTTAACACAGTTTGCCATTCCTAGGGTATTAAAGCATGGCTGGTGTTTAACCCCCGAAAAATCCCCCCTATCGCACCCCAAGGAAAACAACCCCTTTAAAATATCCCAGAGACAATATTCCCTAAGAAATCACTCTCCCCCCCCCCGTGGAAAACAATATTTTCGAAATTTGAGAACTCTATTTGAGTTTTTTTTATTTCGTTGAGGAGTGACAAGGAAAAAAGTGGAATTTTCGCATTATACACATCTTAAGAACTTATATCATTTTTGTCTAAAGAGATTCCCTGTGAATTTTCGCTCTTTTGTCTGTAGCGGGCACCAAATTTAGAAATAAAAGAAGAAGAAAAAATTCAGGCAAAAAATTTTCAACATTAATATAAAACAGAACGCACCAAAAAGATTGAGATGGTTTAGCTTTCTTTACGAAACGATATTAGGCTTTGGAAACCAGCAAATTTTCATTGTTTATGTTTTTACTGACGACAGCGATGTCAAATTCTACGAGTTTTTTTTTAGCTTCCAAGTGTAAAACTACCCCAAATCCCCATTAATTAATAAATGGAACCCATGACGAACTGAAATTACAATAGATAGCCTAGTCAAACTTAAAACGAGAAAAAATTAAAATGAGTGAAGTTGATAACTCCCATGTCCTCTCAAGACCAGAATATAATTTACACTTTACTTAAAAAAAACAAATAACTGTGTATTGTCAGTTTAATATGCATATTATGATAATTACTCCGATTTAATATACATATTTGTATTATAGAAATTATTAAGTATATTAAAGGGATTGCCTTATCCTAAAGACCTCGCTATTTACATTTAAGTTTCTTATAGAATTTTAAAAAGAAACTTATTATTCTAATTAAACTGCCCTTGTGTTTTAATAATCGTTCTTATAAAATTAGGACAAAAGTTAAAACTTTAGCCATTACAAGCAAAGCTTCTTGGGCCCAGTAACCGCTTTACTTTGTAATAGTTTTTCTTTTAGTATTAATAAATTGATTGATTGATTGATTGATTGATTAGCCCGAAGAGGAAGTTCTAGAGGAGGGGGCAACATATTTTATATAAGTAGTAGTTTCTGTTCGTTTTAGGTTTTGATGGTGCACTTTAGTTTCAGCTGAAAAAAATACAGTTTTACTTTTTATTTGATATCTGATAGTTATTAGATAATGCCGGGAAATCTGGCTCCCCCTCCGTGAAAAACTCTTTCCTTCTATGGAAAATTCCCCCGTGGAAATTTTTTTCCGCTTAAAATACACCCCCTCTCCACCTTCACAATCCCCCCTCATATAATTTTAATGTAGTGCTTGGAATACAAGAGGATGTTTCAACCAATTTTTCACTCTTATCAATAACAGAGAAGTGCCTGAGACATCAAATACCTTTTATTCTTAGTTTTATGAATTATGAATAAGCATTGCACTCAGCTAATAGAAGAACTTTAGTGAAGATCTTTTCCTTGTATGGTATACCTGGCAAACACACTAAAGTGGTCAGTGCTATGCATGACAACAATATTGCTGCGGGTAAGCGAGGAAATGGGGTTAGTAGCTGCTTTCATTAAAAAAATAGATAAGCTGGGTTGCATTCTATCACAAATTATATACATAAATTCAATGGCCATAGTCTTGAGGAAAACAGCAATGGCAGCAGTTGGGCAACAAATCAAATGGGGAAATTGAACCCTCTTGGATTCATATTACGCTGAAGATTTCAGTATATTAGATTAAAGTCGTAGCAAAAGATGAAATTTAGATGTTTTTGTTAGTTGATAAGTTTGAAAATTTATATTCAGAAGACTAAGTGGGGAAGGCCATAAATAAGTTAAGATGAAAGGTGATGTAATGGGACTGTTGTGATGTTGGGTAATGAAATGATCTTTCAAGGGACAGCTTTGTTTACATAGATAATAATCCTATCATTAGTAAAGATATTTGGTACAGTGAAGAGGATTAAAGTACAATAGCCAAAGCCCAGGACTTTTTATCGCTTTTTTTTTTACTGTATCTTAGTGTTTATTCTTCCTCATTCTCATTTCATATGTATTGTTGGATTTAAGGGTATTATTTATGGTTCTTAGACTGCTCTATTATTGTGTTATATGGCCTATAACAAGCAAAGCTTCTTGGGCCAAACAACTTTTTACATTTGTAATAGTGTTTTAGTATTAATAAAATGATTGATTGATTAAAGTCTGCCAACCCTGATTAGATTTTTGACAGTTAGAGAGACGAGAGTCGTAAATTAAAGTCCTTAAATGTATATAATAAAAAAAAAGAGGATCTGCTAATATTTTTCCAGAAATATTGACTTAGGATTGTCAAGAATATCAAACTGACTGATCGTATGTCAACCAGCACGCCTTACAAAAACAACACTTCAACCCAGCCTTATAAGACCATAATGAAAACCCTTTTTGAGGATATTGAAAGGCCTGTTATCTTATGGCTGACCAATGACAGATTGCTATAGATTTTGCTTTTCGGCTCACCATTTAGTGTCAAAACACAAACAGGTTTCCCTTATTTCAGTGGAAGGGTATGACGAGTAATAATTTAATATTTAAAAACCTCAGGGAAATCAAAACCTACTGAGAGGGTTTACAGGGAGATAAAGACAGATTCACAATGAAACTGCCAGACTATTACACAGAAAGCGAGTGACTCACAATTTATAACTATACTGGACAGCTTGCATTGCCGTAAGCCTCAGACCATCACAGTAGCAAGTTTGTCATTCACCCCTTAAAATAATATTTGACAACTTTTGTCAACATTCCTTTTTCAGTTTGCAGACTATTTTTCCGGTTTTTGAAAGTCTTTCTGATGGTGAAACATTAAAAGGAATTTGTCATTTTATAAAAATAGCTATGTTGGTGATGCAATATATTTGATGGGTATTTTAATTAGCAAAATTAATTTTGTATGCTTAATTTAATAAAGTATCAGCCTGGTCTCCTTACGTAGCAAACTGCTTAGAAATATAATATTTTTAAGACTGAAAAATATGGAATACAAAAAAAGAGCAGTTTGGTCTTAAGAAAGGTAGATGATATGTCGACAAAATTTGAACTCATAAGTTAATCAGTTTTATAGATTATGAGGATCTGTTCAATCCTGTTGATAGAAGAGTTGTAGCGAAGGTCTTATCTGTGTTTGTTTTACTAGACGTGTACATTAATGTGGTTAGTGCTATGTAAAAGAATGAAACTGCTGCACTTAAGGTAGGAAGTGAGGTTGGCTGCTGGATCTTATTGAATTAGGATTTAAAAAGGACCTTGTTCTATGTTCTTTTATATTTTTCCTTTTGATTGTCTTTGTCTTCAAGAGCAAAGGCAAGGCAACAGGAGATCATGGAATCATGTGGAGAGGAAAAACTCTCCTAGACTTAGATTATACTGACGATTCAAACATCCTAGATGACAGTGAGAGATAAGTGAATGAAATTTAAGAGGTTTTGCAAGTTTAGGGTGCTAGAATATATTGAAAAATTAATAAGGCTAGGAATTAATGAAGAGGAAAAGGTGAAGTAAAGATCATACAATTTCCTGTTGTTCTTCTTGTTTTTGATGTATATGAGAAAGTGACGCTGGGTAGCCATAAAATTGATCGGGTGGACATCTTCACTTACCTAGGTAGTATTTCTTATTATTTATTTATTAATCGCACATACATGTATATATAAATGACATAGGCCCATGGGGAGACAAGCTCGAAAAACTAGGCCTAGACAATTATTAGCCTAGTATAGCCTAGTATTATTAGTAAAGACGATTGATTTAGTCATGTGCTAGTTTGGTCTCTGTAAATAGCAAATTACCTAGGAAGTAAAGTGAAGATATTAAAAGAAGAATAGCCAATAAGGGTGTTTTTTTACAGTTAAAAAACGTTTGAAAGAACAGGAAGGCAAGTCTGTAAACCAAGATTAGAATACTAGAAGCTACAATGATGACAGTGCTTAAATAAGGCCCTGAAGTATATGTACTCCAAAAAGTGGAAAATTATTGTTAGATATTTTCGAAAGAAATTGACGAAGGATGGCTGTGGGTGCCTGACTGACTGACCGTATTTCAAATAGTAAGCTCTACGAAATATGTGGTTCAATCCCACATTCTAAGGTTTTAATAAAAGAAAGGTTGAGGTGGTTAGGGCACGTTCTGCATTCTGAGGTTATTATGAGAGAAACGCTGAGATGCCTAGGATATGTTCTGAGGATGAAGGATGATAAATTGCCGAAGATTGTCGTTTTTGGCCAACCGTCTGGGGCGAAAGAGAAAGCAGGTCATCTATGGTTTGTGTAGGAAGATATCATACAGATATATTTAGTGGGAATGTGACTTCCTGGGTGGGTATAATGACTAGATTGAAGACTTTAAATAGTAAAAAATCAAGAGAGATAAAACTCTAAAAAAGAAAACTTCAAACGAGACGACGGCCAGTAGAATTAAAAGACTAAAACAACGCGGATATTTTGCCTTTATAAAACAATGCAACTTCAGCACAAGATAGAAAAATAAAAGAAAACTAATCTAAAAACAAATAAAAACCACAACCAACTATAATAGATACAATTATCGCTACTTATCCACGTGGGGAAAAGCAACTATGCGAGTTACTTCATTGAGAATCAAAGAGCAACTGAATTTATGAAATTTATGAAAGTTGAAACTTTTTAAACTTTGTTTTTTAATTTCTATAGCCTCCCTCACCCACTGAGAAAAATCTCTATCATTAGAAATAGCTGTAGCCTCATCAAATTGTATAAAATGTTCAGGATAAAAGAATGTGTGTTCAGCTAGAGCCGAAACAAAAGTTTCGGGAGGCTTTCTTAGTTGTAGGGTTTTTTCTATTGAGTAGCGATGCCCAATAAATCTTTCAGTAAATTGTTGGTGAGTTCTACCAATATAAAACTTTCCACAGGAACAAGGAATTTTATATACCCCACTAACTAAATCCCCCCGGGTTAAATCCTTCCCAGAACTAAGAAAACTACCGAATGGTCTCACTGATTGGAAACAAGTATCAATGTTATGTTTACCCAAATTTCTTTTAAGAATCTCCCCCAAAGTAGGTATATAAGGTAAAGAAATGAAACGTTTCGGTAAGTCCAATTCTGTGCACTGTGAAACCCCAATAACCCTATTGTTGTGTTTAATGCGTCTATTTTTTATTATTTTATCAATGAATTTAATCGGGTAACTATTACGAAATAAAACATCCCTCAAATATAACAATTCAGAATCTAAAAACTCCCGGGAACAAATTCTGAAAGCTCTATCCACCAGTGCAATCACAACCCCTCGTTTCACTGAGATAGGGTGGCAAGAGTGAAAGTTCAAATACCTATCATTGTGGGTAGGCTTTCTATAAATTGAAAAAAGTAAATGGAACTCACTTTTGATCAATAAGATATCCAGAAAAGGTAGTTTATCACTTTCTTCAGACTCCACTGTAAATTTTACGTTTTGTCAAAACTATTTAAATGTTTATGGAAAACGTCTAAAGACTCTAAACCGTGTTTCCAAATGCAGACCACATCATCCATGAATCTACCCCAGAAACAAGGAGAGAGCCTAAAACTGTGTATGGCGGAGGTTTCAATAGATTCCATGAAGAGATTTGCCGACAAAGGGGAGAGAGATGCCCCCAAAGCCAAACCAAACGCCTGTTTATAAAATTCATCTCTAAAACCAAAGTAAAGAGAATGTTCATTTGCAAAAATAACCAATTTCATAATGACTTCAATCTCCAAACTCGCCATGGTCACATCTTGTATCAAATCAAAGTGCTTTTGTAATTTAATCCTTAATATATCCTCGCACTTTTTTACGTTACAATTTAAATACATGGACAGTACATCAAAACTACAGAGAATTAAATTCTCCTCCAGTGTGAAATTTTTTAGCTCATTAGTAAGATCAGTGGAATTTTGTATATATGATTTTTATGTTCCTAAGAGTGGATGCAATGCCACCGACAACCACTTTCCTAATTTTGCCACTGGTGATAAAAAAGTTGATACAATGGGACGGAGGGGGACTCTGGTCTTATGAATTTTGGGTAGACCATAGATCTTTGGTGCGGAACAACGTCTTGGATAAAATTTATTATAAAATTGTGGGGTAATGTTTAAATTATTTTTCAGGGACTCCAATTCCTTTCTAGTCAATTTTACATATTTATCCGTAGGATCGAAATCCAATTTCTTGTAAAAAGAGTTATCCGAAATGATTGTATTCATTTTACGATCATAATCATCGGTGTCCATAATTACAAAAGTATTGCCTTTATATGCCCTAGTGATAGTAAGGGTCTTATCCTTTTTCAAATCAGAAAGTATTTTAATGTAATTTTTTATTATATCATTATAAATTTTTTTCATAATAAAAGTCTTAAGTTTCCTTACGAATTCAGCTCTAAGTTCTTGAGGAGCTTCGACTTTTCAATAGAAGCCATAATTCCTGACTCTACCTTAGAAATTATTTTTGAATAAGAAATTGGGGTTGGAAAACATAATCTAAAACCCTTCGACAAAACTGCCTCTTGTTGACTACTAAGAGTTTTAGACGACAAGTTCTTAGTGGCAGGACCCAGACAAAAACGAGGATAAAAAGTATCCGAATTCTGGAACTTTTCAAACAAAAGGCAATTGAACTTGTCGACCAAACGAACCTTTGACAAATGGAAATCATGGTGGAAAGATCTAACGGCCATTTCCTTAGTCTTCAGAAAAATGTCAAATGGAAGGTTATTCCTCAAATAATTTTCGACAAAATTTAATTCTTTGGACATCTTGAAACGTCTTTGTTTTTGCTCGGAAATCATTTGATTTAAAGCCATGAGGCTTAATTTGTTTTTTAATTTTGATTCATTTTCAGTACCAAAATGGGTATTGATTCTAAAAAATTTAGGAATCACTAATTCCTTCTTGCAATTTTTTAAGAGAATTTGCTGATTTAACAAATTTGCATGTTTTTTAACCAAAGAAAAATAATAATTGACAGAAGCGGCTAATTGCTGCCCGTAAGCTTGACGAATGAAAGTTCTTAAGCCGAACTGGCCAGACATGACAATAAACAATCAAGAGAGATGAAACTCTAAAAAAGAAAACTTCAAACGAGATGACGGCCAGTAGAATTAAAAGACTAAAACAACGCGGATATTTCGTCTGTATAAAACAAGGCGTCTTCAGCACATGATAGAAAATTAAAAGAAAACTAATCTAAAAACAAATAAAAACCACCACCAAATAAAATAAATACAATTGTCGCTACTTATCCACGTAGGGAAAAGCAACTATGCGAGTTACTTCAATGAGAATCAAAGAGCAACTGAAGAAAATTTATGAAAATTGAAACTTAACTAATTATTCTGTTGCGAAATGATCCTTTTGTAAGCTAACATTGAAGCAACTTTTTTGGTCTAGTGGGTAATCTTGTCCCCTAGTGATTGTGTAAAATTTTAATTCCCCCATCGACTATTGGTTCATCTTTTAAAAGAATATCATAATTTGGGTCAATATTTAAATTCCCTGTGTCTCTATTTATTTAAATATTAGCAAATATATGTTTTTTAATTTCTATAGCCTCCCTCGCTCACTGAAAAAACCTCTATCATTAGAAATAGCTGTAGCATCATCAAATTGTATAAAATGTTCAGGATAAAAGAATGTGTGTTCAGCTAGAGCCGAAACAAAAGTTTCGGGAGGCTTTCTTAGTTGTAGGGTTTTTTCTATTGAGTAGTGATGCTCAATAAATCTCTCAGTAAATTGTTGGTGAGTTCTACCAATATAAAACTTTCCACAGGAACAAGGAATTATATATACCCCACTAACTAAATCCTCCCGGGTTAAATCCTTCCCAGAATTAAGAAAACTACCTAATGGTCTCACTGATTGGAAACAAGTATCAATGTTATGTTTACCCAAAATTCTTTTAAGCATCTCCCCCAAAGTAGGTACATAAGGTAACGAAATGAAACGTTTCGGTAAGTCCAATTCTGTGCACTGTGAAACCCCAATAACCCTATTGTTGTGTTTAATGCGTCTATTTTTTATTATTTTATCAATGAATTTAATCGGGTAACTATTACAAAATAAAACATCCCTCAAATATAACAATTCAGAATCTAAAAACTCCCGGGAACAAATTCTGAAAGCTCTATCCACCAGTGCAATCACAACCCCTCGTTTCACTGAGATAGGGTAGCAAGAGTGAAAGTTCAAATACCTATCATTGTGGGTAGGCTTTCAATAAATTGAAAAAAGTAAATGGAACTCACTTTTGATCAATAAGATATCCAGAAAACGTAGTTTATCACTTTCTTCAAACTCCACTGTAAATTTTACGTTTTTGTCAAAACTATTTAAATGTTTATGGAAAAGGTCTAAGGACTCTAAACCGTGTTTCCAAATGCAGACCACATCATCCATGAATCTGCCCCAGAAACAAGAAGATAGCCTAAAACTGTGTATGGCGGAGGTTTCAATAGATTCCATGAAGAGATTTGCCAACAAAGGGGAGAGAGATGCCCCCACAGCCAAACCAAACATCTATTTATAAAATTCACCTCTGAAACCAAAATAAAAAGAATTTTCATTTGCAAGAATAACCAATTTCATAATGACTTCAATCTCCAAACTCGCCATGGTCACATTTGTATCAAATCAAAGTGCTTTTGTAATTTAATCCTTAATATATCCTCGCACTTTTTTACGTTCAAATTTGAATACATGGAGACTACATCGAAATTACAGAGAATTGAATTCTCCTCCAGTGTGAAATTTTTTAACTTATTAGTAAGATCAGTGGAATTTTGTATATATGATTTTTGTGTTCCTAAGAGTGGACGCACTGCCACCGACAACCACTTTCCTAATTTTGCCACTAGTGATGAAAAAGTTGATACAATGGGACGGAGGGGGGATCCCGTCTTATGAATTTTTGGTAGACCATAGATCTTTGATGCGGAACAACCTCTTGGATAAAATTTATAATAAAATAGTGGGGTAATGTGTAAATTATTTTTCAGGGACTCCAATTCCTTTCTAGTCGATTTTACAGATTTATCCGTAGGATCGAAATCCAATTTCTTGTAAAAATTGGTATCCGAAATGATTGTATTCATTTTAAGATCATAATCATCGGTGTCCATAATTACAATAGTATTGCCTTTATATGCCCAAGTGATAGTAAGGGTCTTTTCCTTTTTCAAATCAGAAAGTATTTTAATGTCATTTTTTATTATATCATTATCAATTTTATTCATGTTAAAAGTCATAAGTTTCCTTATGATTTCAGCTCTAATTTCTTGAGGAGCTTCGACTTTATCAATAGAAGCCATAATTCCTGACTCTACCTTAGAGATTATCTTTGAATAAGAAATTGGGATTGGATAACAGAATCTAAAACCCTTCGACGAAACTTCCTCTTGTTGACTACTAAGATTTTTACACGACAAATTATTAGTGGCAGGACCCAGAAAAAAACGAGGATAAAAAGTATCCGAATTCTAGAACTTTTCAAACAAAATGCAATTGAACTTGTCGACAAAACGAACCTTTGACAAATAGAAATCATGGTGGAAAGATCTAACGGCCATTTCCTTAATCCTCAGAAAAATGTCAAATGGAAGGTTATTCCTCAAAGAATCTTCGACAAATTTAAGTCTTTGGACAACTTGAAACGTCTTTGTTTTTGCTCGGAAATAATGTGATTTAAAGCCACGAGGCTTAATTTGTTTTTTTAATTTTGATTCATTTTCAGTACCAAAATGGGTATTGATTCTAAAAGTTTTAGGAATCACTGATTCCTTCTTGCAATTTCTTAAGAAAATTTGCTGATTTAACAAATTTGCATGTTTTTTAATTTCTATAGCCTCCCTTGCCCACTGAGAAAAACCTCTATCATTAGAAATAGCTGTAGCCTCATCACCCCACTAACTAAATCCCCCCGGGTTTAAATCATTCCCAGAATTAAGAAAACTACCTAATGGTCTCACTGATTGGAAACAAGTATCAATGTTATGTTTACCCAAATTTTTTTTAAGCATCTCCCCCAAAGTAGGTATATAAGGTAAAGAAATGAAACGTTTCGGTAAGTCCAATTCTGTGCACTGTGAAACCGCCAATAACCCTATTGTTGTGTTTAATGCGTCTATTTTTTATTATTTTATCAATGAATTTAATCGGGTAACTATTACAAAATAAAACATCCTTCAATATAACAATTCAGAATCTAAAAACTCCCGGGGAACAAATTCTGAAAGCTCTATCCACCAGTGCAATCACTACCCCTCGTTTCACTGAGATAGGGTGCAAGAGTGAAAGTTCAAATACCTATCATTGTGGGTAGGCTTTCTATAAATTGAAAAAAGTAAATGGAACTCACTTTTGATCAATAAGATATCCAGAAAAGGTAGTTTATCACTTTCTTCAAACTCCACTGTAAATTTTACGTTTTGTCAAAACTATTTAAATGTTTATGGAAAACGTCTAAAGACTCTAAACCGTGTTTCCAAATGCAGACCACATCATCCATGAATATACCCCAGAAACAAGGAGAGAGCCTAAAACTGTGTATGGCGGAGGTTTCAATAGATTCCATGAAGAGATTTGCCAACCATGGGGAGAAAGATGCCCCCATAGCCAAACCAAACACCTATTTATAAAATTCACCTCTAAAACCAAAATAAAGAGAATGTTCATTTGCAAGAATAACCGATTTCATAATGACTTCAATCTCCAAACTCGCCATGGTCACATCTTGTATCAAATCAAAGTGCTTTTGTAATTTAATCTTTAATATATCCTCGCACTTTTTTACGTTACAATTTGAATACATGGACAGTACATCAAAACTACAGAGAATTAAATTCTCCTCCAGTGTGAAAATTTTTTAACTTATTTGTAAGATCAGTGGAATTTTGTATATATGATTTTTGTGTTCCTAAGAGTAGACGCAATGCCACCGACAACCACTTTCCTAATTTTGCCACTGGTGATAAAAAAGTTGATACAATGGGACGGAGAGTGACTCCCGTCTCATGAATTTCGGGTAGACCATAGATCTTTGGTGCGGACCAACTTCTTGGATAAAATTATATATAAAATTGTGGGGGTAATGTGTAAATTATTTTTCAGGGACTCCAATTCCTTTCTAGTCGATTTTACATATTTATTCGTAGGATCGAAATCCAATTTCTTGCAAAAAGTGGTATCCGAAATGATTGTATTCATTTTACGATCATAATCACCAGTTTCCATAATTACAAAAGTATTGCCTTTATCTGCCCTAGTGATATTAAGGGTCTTATCCTTTTTCAAATCAGAAAGTATTTTAATGTCATTTTTTATTTTATCATTATCAATTTTTTTTATGTTAAAAGTCTTAAGTTTCCTTACGATTTCAGCTCTAAGTTCTTGAGGAGCTTCGACTTTATCAATAGAAGCCATAATTCCTGACGAAGAGTAATTTCTTATATGATGTCGTGCACAGCATTAATGAGATTATTTTGTTTCCAATGCATTAATTATTAGACAATATACTGTCTGTTTAAGGCCCAAAAACGAAAATTTTTAGTTGCATTTATTATAAGTGATGATTCTTTGGAACAAACACGTAAATTCTAAAACGTGAAAAGTTGTGAAAATGGAAAACATTGACCAGACCATAAATAGCGACAATAACAATACGGACAGCTAAAGCAGAGGCTATTGCTAAATTGTCTGAAATAGTCAAAATCCAAAACGTTAGTAGAAATGGAATTGGAGAGCAAAGACACATGCGGTTAGAAGATATGCTAAAACAAAAGTTATAGTGTGTCAAAAATGAAATTTAAGATCAAAGACAAATTTGGTTAGAAGACAGAGGACACCGAGCATGTGGACGAGTCAAAATGAAAATGAATAGCATAGACACACAGGGTTGGAATATATTGGGCACCGAGTATATGAGTGAGTCCAACATTAAAATAAAAAATAGACACATAGGGTTAAAAGAAAAGTGATGGCATCTCAAAATGAAAAGCAATGAAAATGAAAAAGCAAATGAAAATGAAAAGCCATATATATATATATATATATATATATATATATATATATATATATATATATATATATATATATATATATATATATATATATATATATATATATATATATTTATATATATATATGTAGTCACAGTGGTGGGGTACCCACGGGGAGTAAAGAGTAACGGATCGAAGAGAGGTTTCCTGGTGATACGAGAAGAAGTCAAATGGGGGGTGTTTTCTATAGGAAGTAACCCAAGATTATGCTGGGAAAGTTTCATTTACTATTGGATTGAGTAAATACTCACTTACAGTTTGCTAAAAAGATAAACTCTCTGATAATAATCAGTAAGTATTCCAAAAGTATGCATCGCAATTATGACAACTTTCATCCTTTTAATTTCTTGAAATTTCCAGCTTTTCATAACAAACTACTTCCCAATTCAACAATCACGGATTTTCTATATTCCACTATTATTCCATTTTTCTGTATTAAGAAGACGCACACTGTTCAGACTTAAATAGTTTTAACCATTTTCAAACATCTTACATGCAACAATGACAATTTCGCAAAGTTTTTCCATCCAATGACTTAAATTGATAGTGTGACAACAAAAAGCTTCAGAAATTTCAAAAACACCTGTATAATTTTTCAGTAAAATTTGCATTTTGGTGTATTTTACCTTAAAAACAGGATCTAGATAGCTTAAAAGTCGATGAAAACCCATTAACAGCCATAATTTTGGTTATAGCAAATGAGGTCATGTTCTATGTTAAAATATCATGTAAGCCTTTGTTATGACAATATACAAGTAATATCTTATATGATGTCGTGCACAGCATTAATGAGATTATTTTGTTTCCAATGCATTGATTATTAGACAATATACTGTCTGTTTAAGGCCCAAAAACGAAAATTTTTAGTTGCATTTATTAAAAGGGATGATTCTTTGGAACAAACACGTAAATTCTAAAACGTGAAAAGTTGTGAAAATGGAAAACATTGACCCGACCATAAATAGCGACAATAACAATACGGACAGCTAAAGCAGAGGCTTTTGCTAAATTGTCTGAAATAGTCAAAATCCAAAACGTTAGTAGAAATGGAATTGGAGGGCAAAGACACATGCGGTTAGAAGATATGCTAAAACAAAAGTTATAGTGTGTCAAAAATGAAATTTAAGATCAAAGACAAAACTTGGTTAGAAGACAGAGGACACCGAGCATGTGGACAAGTCAAAATGAAAATGAATAGCATAGACACACAGGGTTGGAATATATTGGGCACCGAGCATATGAGTGAGTCCAACATTAAAATAAAAAATAAACACACAGGGTTAAAAGAAAAGTGGTGGCATCTCAAAATGAAAAGCAATGAAAATGAAATAGCAAATGAAAATGAAAAGCCATATATATATATATATATATATATATATATATATATATATATATATATATATATATATATATATATATATATATATATATATATATATATATATATATATATATATATATATATATATATATATATATCTATATATATATATAATATATATATTGAAAGCAGTAAACATTTGTTAGAAAGATGAACATGGTTTTTTATTAGATGAAATTAAAGAACATTTTATAGTCACTAAAAAAGCGTAAGAAAATTACTGATATTTTTTTCGGTGATTTCTTTTAATTGTCTTAGAATGAAAAAGCTACAAGGATTGTACTGGATTGTATTGTACTACAGGGATAAATAATCGGCACAGGATTGTACCGATTGACGTCGCTAGATTCAAGGATGATAATCCGCAAAAACTTTCTTTGTGACTGTATAATCAAAAGCAGGAGAATTAAAAATTAAAAATTTTAAAGCTGGAAATAGTAGTTTAATTTTATTAAATGAATAAATATAAACAGTTTGACTAAGATAAGAGGTTTTTATAATCTCGCATTAATAAAAGCTGTATAGATTGAATTCTTAAGTTGAAAAATTTATAGATGCATTGATTGCAGTATGTTGAAAAAAAAACAAAGATAATTAGGCTGAAATAGTAAGTTGAGAAATACCTTGATTTCTGTATAAGAACAGGATGCATGGTTATTCATATTGAATATAAGCAACAGTTGCCGACTACCCTTTGTTCTTTTTTTCTCTAAGATGCCCTTGACCTCCGACGAACATCTAATTCATTTAATAAAATTAAATATTAGCTATTATTTCCAGATTAACACAATACTAGCCTTCTAAATAAAAGTTGTTCCAAGCTCTCTACCTTTAAGTTTTAAATAACAATTTTCGAACACTTGTAGCACCTATCATATCTTATTATTTTTTTTTAGGATTCATTTTTTATATGCCACTTCAATTTGGAAGAGTAATATAAAATGTTCAGAATGATCCCGAGTGATTTTGACGGTGAAATTTTTTCCTAGTGTCCTCCTTTTGTTAGTCTTGTCACCAGAATGCATGTCTTGTGCACCGACAATAATTTCCATTCTTGTAAGTGGCGTGCCTATCATAAATTCCCTATGGTATCCCTGTGCTAGGTATAACCCCCAAAATATATGCCTAGGAAAAACAAATGTAGAACAATCAAGTAACATCAAAAGAAGCTTATCATACCTTGGTTCTTGCCCTCGTAGGATTTCGGCACTTTAAATTCCATACCCAGGAAAGTGGCGTGCCTACCATAAATCCCTATGGTATCACGTGCTAGGTACCATCCCCAAAATATATACCAATGAAAAAAAAATGTAAAACAACCAAGTAGCTTCAGAACAAGCTTATAATACCTTAGTTTTTCGCCCTCGTGTATTTATATTAATCTGAATTATCATACCGGTCCAAAATTCATATTAATACTGAACAATTATTAAAAATTTTAAACTATATTAAATCGTCTCTAATCAGTTTATTGATGCAAAATGTGACCTAAATAAATTTAAGGAAATGAATGCAAATTAAGACCTTTTGAGAATGCAACATATGCAAAATCCTCAGGAAATCAACTGTAAAAAATTAGAGAAACTTTGAATTCAGTAACAATGAAAATCAAAATCAAACAAAGATTTTGCTAACTATTTAAAGATAATTCCTCCGGTATTTACTTAAAAGCTTGTTATAATGAAAACTAATTTTTTTTTTAAATTGCCAAAATATTTTTTTTTGCAGAGAAACCTCTTAAAAACAATTTTTGACTTAAAACTTTACATTTATTTTTAAAATCAATATAACTACTACAAATCCTGGCATATCTATCTAACTGTGAATAAAATTCTGTATATGTGATTTTTGAGTGTATATTGCTTTCAGGGATTGGGAAATTGATCACTTCAAATTTATCCGTTTTATTATACAATTTAAAACCTAATTTATTATTGTCAGAAATATTAATATTCAAATCTAAGAAATGAACTTCTAGACCTGTGCCATCACCAGGTTCAAGAGTCAGCTTTGATAGATATATTTTTTTTAGAAATATCAATAAATTCCTTTCAGTTTAAAACCAAAATATCGTCTAAATATTTTTATTGTTTGCCAAAACTTATTTTAGGCTATTTGGATTTTTCTTATTCATCATATTTTTATATTTGAGTTGACTTAGAAACAAGTCAGCTATAAATAGGCTGACAATCTCCCCATGGGAATTCCCGCAGTTTGTGTTTACAAATTACCATTAAATCCTAAATAAGTATTATATAAAACGAATTCTAATAAATCAAAAATCATATCTAAGCTGTCACATCTCGAGCTAACTTTAGTCTTAATGTAGTTTTTACATATAGCTTTTTCATTATAAGTGTCTTTTTTGTAAATTTCTCACTGGATAAGAGGAAAGATTTCTTAATAACCGTTTTTAAATCATGTAACACTATATTTTCTGATAGATTAGTATACATTGTAGCAAAATCGAAAAACTCAATTGTTTTAGCTGAAGCCATTGTTAAAGAGTATATCACCTGCTGTGAATAATTAACACTCCAGTATGGATAAAAATTCGAAAATTTTTTATTACTAGAACAATAGGTTTTAAGTTTATCTATTGTTTCCCTTGAAATTAAAGAGAGGTCAGTAGCAGCCATGCGGGTTGGACATCTAGCTGTTCCAGCAATAAACCTTGGTTTATAGGGATTTTTATGAAATTTGACAGTCCAATATACGAAAAAGATCTTTTTATCAATAATATTAATTCTAATATTAAATTTTTTTAAAAGTATTTCATCAGTTTTTTCAATGAAATTCTCATCTTCTAAATTTACCTTTTTGTAAACATTGGTTGTACATATTTCCCTTTTTAAGATATTACAATACATCTTCTGACAAATTATGGCAAAATCATTATTAGATTTATCTACCGGTACAATTACAAATTTATTCTGTAGATTAGTAATTGCTTGTTTTATCCTAATAATTAAATTCTTCCAACTTTGACAACTCTCTTTATTTTTATTCGTTTTCTTACACTACTTCTCCATAAATAAATCAAAATCATTTACTAAGCTACCAAGAATACTCGATGGTTTCAAATGTTGAGAAAGACGAAAATTAGTCCCCTTATTCATTATAATTTGAAGATCTTCTTGTTTTATTATTGATAAGTCCCCTGTTATAGCATGCTGGCAAGTGGGATTAAACAAATTGACCTAGTTACTCACAATTACAAACAGGTTTATATATATATATATGCATATATATATATATATATATATATATATATATATATATATATATATATATACATATATATATATATATATATATATATATATATATATATATATATATATATATATATATATATATATATATATATATATATATATATATATATGCATGAGGTTGGGCATTTATCTTGTGCTTGAATAATTATGTTCTTCAAGCACAAGATAAATGCCCAACCTTATGCATTCTTTCCTCTATAGACACTTCCTTATTATGCTACGCCGACGACGTCTTGAACTTAAGTAGAAAATTGCAAAAAGCTTCTCACATTTTTGAAACACTTAAAACCGAATATCTAAGACTTAGCCTCAGTTTTAACACTGAGAAAACCGAGATAGTTCTCTTCAGTTGGCGAAAAACACCACACGTACCTTCAATGCTATTTGGTGAAAATCTTGTGAATACTGCTGAACTCATAAATTACCTCGGAGTCCGTATTGGCTCGTCTTTAAGGCATACACGTCTTCTACTGATCAAACACCTAAATTGACGAATATCTGGCTCGTATGCTTCCATAGTCTCCGTTAAATTCCATATTAGCCACCCCTTCCTGGCCAGCTTATACGACGCTTCTGTTTTACCTCGTATTCTGTACCTGGCAACATTTTGGAAACTATTATCGAAGGCTGAACTGTTTAAAATCCCTGTGTTTTTCTTCCGTTTTGCTAAATTCCTCCTAAGTTTTCCTTCCTGGTGTAGAAATTCAATCCTCATTAAAAAGTATCACATAACTAGCCCTCATGTTGCAGTTGAAAGTTTCATCAAAAGATACAATGTTAAAATAGTAGATCACGATTGGTATAATCTCCTTTTAGAATAGATCTGTTTTTGTTTTATTCATTTTAGTGCTATTTTGCCCTTTTATTAGTTGAGTCTCTTTCTAGTTATATCTCTTTTGAAATGTTCTCATGTATTTTCTTATTATTTTCTTATATTTTCTTATATATTTTCTTATATCTTTTGAAATGTTCTTATATATATATATGTATATATATATATATATATATATATATATATATATATATATATATATATGTCTCTCATTTTATATTCAAGTCTGTTTATAAAATGAGATTAAATAAAATTCTATTGGGTCTGTAGTGTCGATTATTTCTCTAGGTCATTTATTTAATTTTCATAGAATAATTTAGCTACAAGCAATACGTAGTTAAATTATCATTTTTGCTCTCTGATTTTCGGTGTTTTTTCATCTTTTGTGTTTTTTTTGTGGTTTGTTGTTTTGATTTTATTTGTGCTCATTTCAGAGCTCATTTTTAGTCATTTATTTGTGCTCATTTTTTTTGCTTTTCAGATAAATGACGGCAAGGAATGGAAAAATCTTATAAACATTAATGTTACTAGCATTCCAACTACTTTAATTTGTATAGTGTTTTTATTTTTTTCAATATTGTCAATAATGCTTTTATTTGTCAAAAAATTGTTAACACTTTGTCTAAAGAAAGATCAGGGAAATTTTTTAAAGTTTTTGCCCTTGTTTCTCATTTGAAAAATTCTCACTATTTCTGAGTGCTGATGGTTTCTTGTAATTGATTCATCATACCATTTTAAGACGAAGTTGTTGCAAAATAAATTCGACCTAAAAGAGAGAAAAATAAATGGGTAACACAGTCTTGTCTCCAAGTCTAATAAGCTTAATTTATTTACAGTTCTGCACTAGCTTAGACTAATCAATAGTTTGTTTATATAGAGCTTGCCATATGAGCAAACAGGGAATAATGTATAGGATAATCCAATGTTTTACATCATGTAAAGTGGTATACAGTTTTAATTGTTAACGCTGTGGTCTAAAAAACGGCCATTACTGTGAATAAGTTTTAACATAAATAGTTTTATCAAAAGAAAGTGGAGAACAGCAGTAAAACAAAGTTAGGTTACTTGTTCTAAGGGTCCACAGACCAAATCAAGGTTTTAGTACATATTCACTGAAAGCCTTTGCAAATGAATTAAATATAGCCAATGTCTAGTTGCAGCTATTTTATTTACGTGTTATCTTTGGAGAATCCGCAATATTATAATTAATATAATCATAATAATGTATTATTGTTGAGCACAATCTCGTATTCTTAAAAACCCTGTTAAAACATTTTGTTTTTTATTTCCCTTAGTATTAAGCAAGATAAGTCACTTATAAACTATCAGTGAATAAGTCAAAGGTCCTTTCAAAGTGATTTATGTCGAAAGAAGGGGGGCAACAAGGTCGCTTTTTACTTTAAGTTGAAAATATTATTGACTTTAGGTGAAAATCTAGTTTCTAGTAATACTTAAAGCAAATAATTCACATTACCCTTAATTATTATAGGAATAACCATTTATCATTTCTGTAAAAATTAGTGCCTAAGAGAAAAATGCTTACTTATCGTACTTGGTTTTTTAAATATGAATATGTTTTCTTTAATAGACTATCATTTTCGCGATAAAAGAGACTGTTCTTGCAAACTACTATAAAAGCTTCATCTTTTGTATTTTTACTATTGTTTTATTTCCAATTATAAAGGTCATGTTTGAATCCAAATTCATCTAATGTCCATTCAGTATATTCGCACTACCTCTTAGGAAAAAACCACCTCTTATGCTGAAAGTCTTCCCTTTCTTCGTGACTTTTTCTCATTAATTTCCAATGCTCTTTTTGTATGCTAGGGACTCTAAAAAGGACTTTTACTCTAGGGCGAACTAAAATTCATTTACACGCTAATATTTTAACTAGGAGTTAGCCCTCTGGATTTTTCAAGTCAAGGGTAGTTTTACCTTCACATTTAAATCAGTAGAATACTAGAACTTATGCTAAGTTTTCTAGGGCAAAGTTTATGAAGATGTTCCGAATAAATTGAAATAGAACAAAACCCTACATAACTCCTGGTCCAAAATTTACCCAGATACCAATCAAATTTTTTTCCTGACCACATCAACACTTCTGGCATCTTAAAACAAAAATTGATTTTTCATTCCAATTGCCCTAGTATTTGTTGCTATTTTTGAAGATTTTGCGAAAATAATTCCAATTTTATTACAATAAACAGGAATTTTGGGATGCGGGACTCTTCTCACACGCTGATTAACACCTGTTATCTTTGTCTAAATTTGCTGTTTACATGAATTCTAATAAAACACGATTTTCTTAATTTTTAATTGTTTTCAAAGCCTTTTCCATGGTTACCAGGGGTTTCTATTAGAGGTAAAATGGAAAAGGGTACGCCATCCTCGAATACAATTCTGGACCCCTAAATTTAAAAAATATACTTGTTTGATTGTTTTTAGAACAACACATTCTCTTGAAGTTTTCTTAAAAATAAATTCTGAAAACTATAGTCACTCCCTCTTGATAAAAAAAGACAATTCCTTGTAAAGTTTTAGTAACTTGACGCCACTGAAGGTTACTTTAAATATGCTAAAGGGAAACCAAACTCTAAAAACGCAATAATTAAGGAAAAGCTATCCCCAACGACCTTCTTGTTCTTGTTATCTGAGCAATATCAATCTAGCTCATAATAGCCTGGTTGGGGGTTGTTCTGTCATCCAACAAATCTCATATGTAGAAAATCCTACAGCCATCCTCTTGATTTTGAAGAAAAAATCAACGACACTAGTGGAACGCAATCGTGATTTTGCAAAGATTGCCATCTAGTAGTTTCTAGAGTTAATTTTACGCTCAAGTTAAGACAGGGTAACTTCATTTAATAAAGTTGTGATGTTGATGGTCTGTAGGGTGAATATTCCAGCTTAAATTTCCGAGAGCAGTTTAGTGCTAAGCGGGAGACTAAAACTTTACAATTTAAAAGATGGATGGAATAATGTTAGGAAAACAGTCTTAGTGAAGCAGCTCTAAAGATAATACAGCTAGTGATAAGGGGCAACAGTTAAAGATAGGATAAAAGTTGAAGAGAGATGGGTATGTATATTGAGAATATGGTTAATCATGGTAGAGTTACATAGAAAGCTATAGATGAGAAAAAAAAATTATTACACGATGGATGTGAGAGACGATGAATTGCATAAGGAAGAATTTTTTTAAGTAAAAAAAAGTTTAGAAAATAAAAAGAAAGACCAGGTGCTAATTGTCCAGTAAATACATTTTTTTCATATAGATGTTATGGGGTAAGAAATTATTTACAACAGATTAGGAATATGAATTTTGAAAACAAAGAATTGCTTACTCTGACCATACTTTCAGACTTAGAGATGATGTAGGTAAGTTTTTTAGGGAAGAACAATGTAGTGCTTGGAATACAAGAGGATGTTTCAACCAATTTTTCACTCTTATCAATAACAGAGAAGTGCCTGAGACATCAAATACCTTTTATTCTTAGTTTTATGAATTATGAATAAGCATTGCGCTCAGCTAATAGAAAAACTTTAGTGAAGACCTTTTCCTTGTATGGTATACCTGGCAAACACACTAAAGTGGTCATTGCCATGCATGACAACAATATTGCTGCGGGTAAGCGAGGAAATGGGGTTAGTAGCTGCTTTCATTAAAAAAAATAGATAAGCTGGGTTGCATTCTATCACAAATTATATACATAAATTCAGTGGCCATAGTCTTGAGGAAAACAGCAATCGCAGCAGGAGGGCAACCCAGCCTTATAAAACCATAATGAAAACCCTTTTTGAGGATGTTGAAAGGCCTGTTTTCTTATGGCTGACCAATGACAGATTGCTATAGATTTTGCTTTTCGACTCACCATCTAGTGTCAAAACACCAACAGGTTTCCTTTATTTCAGTGGAAGGGTATGACGAGTAATAATTTAATATTTAAAAACCTTAGGGAAATCAAAACCTACTGAGAGGGTTTACAGGGAGATAAAGACAGATCACAATGAAACTGCCAGACTATTACACAGAAAGTGAGTGATTTACAATTTATAACTATACTTGACAGCTTTCACTGCCGTAAGCCTCAGACCATCACAGTAGCAAGTTTGTCACTCACCCCTTAAAATAATATTTGACAACTTTTGTCAACATTCCTTTTTCAGTTTGCAGACTATTTTTCCGGTTTTGAAAGTCTTTCTGATGGTGAAACATTAAAAGGAATTTGTCATTTTTTAAAAATAGCTATGTTGGTGATGCAATATATTTGATGGGTATTTTAATTAGCAAAATTAATTTCGTATGCTTAATTTAATAAAGTATCAGCCTGGTCTCCTTACGTAGCAAACTGCTTAGAAATATAATATTTTTAAGACTGAAAAATATGGAATACAAAAAAAGAGCAGTTTGGTCTTAAGAAAGGTAGATGATATGTCGACAAAATTTTAACTCATAAGTTAATCAGTTTTATAGATTATGAGGATCTGTTCAATCCTGTTGATAGAAGAGTTGTAGCGAAGGTCTTATCTGTGTTTGTTTTACTAGACGTGTACATTAATGTGGTTAGTGCTATGTAAAAGAATGAATCTGCTGCACTTAAGGTAGGAAGTGAGGTTAGCTGCTGGATCTTATTGAATTAGGATTTAAAAAGGACCTTGTTCTATGTTCTTTTATATTCTTCCTTTTGATTGTCTTTGTCTTCAAGAGCAAAGGCAAGGCAACAGGAGATCATGGAATCATGTGGAGAGGAAACACTCTCCTAGACTTAGATTATACTGACGATTCAAACATCCTAGATGACAGTGAGAGATAAGTGAATGAGATTTAAGAGGTTTTGCAAGTTTAGGGTGCTAGAATATATTGAAAAATTAATAAGGCTAGGAGTTAATGAAGAGGAAAAGGTAAAGTAAAGATCATAAAATTTCCTGTTGTTCTTCTTGTTTTTGATGTATATGAGAAAGTGACGCTGGGTAGCCATAAAATTGATCGGGTGGACATCTTCACTTACCTAGGTAGTCTTTATTATTATTTATTTATTAATCGCACATACATGTATATATATATATATATATATATATATATATATATATATATATATATATATATATATATATATATATATATATATATATATATATGACATAGGCCCATGGGGAGACAAGCTCGAAAAACTAGGCCTAGACAATTATTAGCCTAGTATAGCCTAGTATTATTAGTAAAGACGATTAATTTAGTCATTTGCTAGTTTGGTCTCTGTAAATAGCAAATTACCTAGGAAGTAAAGTGAAGATATTAAAAGTAGAATATCCAATAAGGGTGTTTTTTTACAGTTAAAAAAAGTTTGAAAGAACAGGAAGGCAAGTCTGTAAACCAAGATTAGAATACTAGAAGCTACAATGATGACAGTGCTTAAATAAGGCTCTGAAGTATATGTACTCCAAAAAGTGGAAAATTATTGTCAGATATTTTCGAGAGAAATTGACGAAGAATGGCTGTGGATGCCTGACTGACTGACCGTATTTAAAATAGTAAGCTCTACGAAATATGTGGTTCAATCCCACATTCTAAGGCTTTAATAAAAGAAAGGTTGAGGTGGTTAGGGCACGTTCTGCATTCTGAGGTTATTATGAGAGAAACGCTGAGATGGCTAGGATATGTTCTGAGGATGAAGGATGATAAATTGCCGAAAATTGTCATTTTGGCCAACCGTCTGGGGCTAAAGAGAAAGCAGGTCATCTATGGTTTGGGTAGGAAGATATCATACAGATATATTTAGTGGGAATATGACTTCCTGGGTGGGTATAATGACTAGATTGAAGACTTTAAATAATAAAAAATCAAGAGAGATAAAACTCTAAAAAAGAAAACTTCAAACGAGACGACGGCCAGTAAAATTAAAAGACTATAACAACGCGGATATTTTGCCTGTATAAAACAAGGCGTCTTCAGCACAAGATAGAAAATTAAAAGAAAACTAATCTAAAAACAAATAAAAACCACCACCGAATATAATAAATAAAATTGTCGCTACTTATCCACGTAGGGAAAAGCAGCTCTGCGAGTTACTTCATTGAGAATCAAAGAGCAACTGAGGAAAATTTATGAAAATTGAAACTTAGTTAATTATTCTGTTGCGAAATAATCCTTTTGTAACCTAACATTGAAACAACTCTTTTTGGTCTAGTGGGTAATCTTGTCCCCTGCTGATTGTGTAAAATTTTATTTCCCGCATCGACTATTGGTTCATCTTTTGAAAGAATATCATAAATTGGGTCAATATTTAAATTCCCTGTGTCTCTATTTATTGAAATATTAGCAAATATATGTTTTTTAATTTCTGTAGCCTCCCTTACCCACTGAGAAAAACCTCTATCATTAGAAATAGCTGTAGTCTCATCAAATTGTATAAAATGTTCAGGATAAAAGAATGGGTGTTCAGCTAGAGCCGAAACAAAAGTTTCGGGAGGCTTTCTTAGCTGTAGAGTTTTTTCTATTGAGTAGCGATGCTCAATAAATCTTTCAGTAAATTATTGGTGAGTTCTACCAATATAAAACTTTCCACAGGAACAAGGAATTTTATATACCCCACTAACTAAATCCCCCCGGGTTAAATCCTTCCCAGAATTAAGAAAACTACCTAATGGTCTCACTGATTGGAAACAAGTATCAATGTTATGTTTACCCAAAATTCTTTTAAGCATCTCCCCCAAAGTAGGTATATAAGGTAAAGAAATGAAACGTTTCGGTAAGTCCAATTCTGTGCACTCTGAAACCCCAATAACCCTATTGTTGTGTTTAATGCGTCTTTTTTTTATTATTTTATCAATGAATTTAATCGGGTAACAATTACAAAATAAAACATCCCTCAAATATAACAATTCAGAATATAAAAACTCCAGGGAACAAATTCTGAAAGCTCTATCCACCAGTGCAATCACAACCCCTCGTTTCACTGAGATAGGGTGGCAAGAGTGAAAGTTCAAATACCTATCATTGTGGGTAGGCTTTCTATAAATTGAAAAAAGTAAATGGAACTCACTTTTGATCAATAAGATATCCAGAAAAGGTAGTTTATCACTTTCTTCAAACTCCACTGTAAATTTTACGTTTTGTCAAAACTATTTAAAAGTTTATGGAAAACGTCTAAGGACTCTAAACCGTGTTTCCAAATGCAGACCAAATCATCCATGAATCTACCCCAGAAACAAGGAGAGAGCCTAAAACTGTGTATGGCGGAGGTTTCAATAGATTCCATGAAGAAATTTGCCAACAAAGGGGTGAGAGATGCCCCCATAGCCAAACCAAACACCTGTTTATAAAATTCACCTGTAAACCAAAATAAAGAGAATGTTCATTTGCAAGAATAACCAATTTCATAATGACTTCAATCTCCAAACTCGCCATGGTCACATCTTGTATCAAATCAAAGTGCTTTTGTAATTTAATCCTTAAAATATCCTCGCACTTTTTTACGTTACAATTTGAATACATGGACACTACATTAAAACTACAGAGAATTGAATTCTCCTCCAGTGTGAAATTTTTTAACTTATTAGTAAGATCAGTGGAATTTTGTATGTATGATTTTTGTGTTCCTAAGAGTGGACGCAATGCCACCGACAACCACTTTCCTAATTTTGCCACTGGTGATAAAAAAGTTGATACAATGGGACGGAGGGGGACTCCCGTCTTATGAATTTTGGGTAGACCATAGATCTTTGGTGCGGACCAACCTCTTGGATAAAATTGATTATAAAATTGTGGGGTAATGTGTAAATTATTTTTCAGGGACTCCAATTCCTTTCTAGTCGATTTTACATATTTATCCGTAGGATGAAAATCCAATTTCTTGCAAAAAGTGGTATCCGAAATGATTGTATTCATTTTACGATCATAATCATCAGTGTCCATAATTACAAAAGTATTGCCTTTATCTGCCCTAGTAATAGTAAGGGTCTTATCTTTTTTCAAATCAGAAAGTATTTTAATGTCATTTTTTATTATATCATTATCAATTTTTTTCATGTTAAAAGTCTTAAGTTTCCTTACGATTTCAGCTCTAAGTTCTTGAGGAGCTTCGACTTTATCAATAGAAGCCATAATTCCTGACTCTACCTTAGAAATTATTTTTGAATAAGAAATTGGGGTTGGAAAACAGAATCTAAAACCCTTCGACAAAACTGCCTCTTGTTGACTACTAAGAGTTTTAGACGACAAATTCTTAGTGGCAGGACCCAGACAAAAACGAGGATAAAAAGTATTCGAATTCGGGAACTTTTCAAACAAAAGACAATTGAACTTGTCGACCAAACGAACCTTTGACAAATGGAAATCATGGTGGAAAGATCTAACGGCCATTTCCTTATTCTTCAGAAAAATGTCAAATGGAAGGTTATTCCTCAAAGAATTTTCGACAAAATTTAAGTCTTTGGACAACTTGAAACGTCTTTGTTTTTGCTCGGAAATCATGTGATTTAAAGCCATGAGGCTTAATTTGTTTTTTAATTTTGATTCATTTTCAGTAGGCCTACCAAAATGGGTATTGATTCTAAAAGATTTAGGAATCACTGATTCCTTCTTGCAATTTTTTAATAGAATTTGCTGATTTAACAAATTTGCATGTTTTTTAACCAAAGAAAAATAATAATTGACAGAAGCGGCTAATTGCTGCCCGTAAGCTTGACGAATGAAAGTTCTTAAGCCGAACTGGCCAGACATGACAATAAACAAACAAGAGAGATAAAACTCTAAAAAGAAAACTTCAAACGAGATGACGGCCAGTAGAATTAAAAGACTAAAACAACGCGGATATTTCGCCTGTATAAAACAAGGCGTCTTCAGCAAAAGATAGAAAATTAAAAGAAAACTAATCTAAAAACAAATAAAAACCACCACCAAATATAATAAATACAATTGTCGCTACTTATCCACTTAGGGAAAAGCAATTATGCGAGTTACTTCAATGAGAATCAAAGAGCAACTGAAGAAAATTTATGAAAATTGAAACTTAGTTAATTATTCTGTTGCGAAATAATCTTTTTGTAAGCTAACATTGAAGCAAATCTTTTTGGTCTAGTGGGTAATCTTGTCCCTTGGTGATTGTGTAAAATTTTAATTCCCCCATCGACTATTGGTTCATCTTTTAAAAGAATGTCATAAATTAGGTCAATATTTAAATTCCCTGTGTCTCTATTTATTGAAATATTAGCAAATATATGTTTTTTATTTCTATAGCCTCCCTCGCTCACTGAGAAAAACCTCTATCATTAGAAATAGCTGTAGCCTCATCAAATTGTATAAAATGTTCAAGATAAAAAAATGTGTGTTCAGCTAGAGCCGAAACAAAAGTTTCGGGAGGCTTTCTTAGTTGTAGGGTTTTTTCTAAAGAGTAGCGATGCTCAATAAATCTTTCAGTAAATTGTTGGTGAGTTCTACCAATATAAAACTTTCCACAGGAACAAGGAATTTTATATACCCCACTAACTAAATCCCCCCGGGTTAAATCCTTCCCAGAATTAAGAAAACTACCTAATGGTCTCACTGATTGGAAACAAGTATCAATGTTATGTTTACCCAAAATTCTTTTAAGCATCTCCCCCAAAGTAGGTACATAAGGTAACGAAATGAAACGTTTCGGTAAGTCCAATTCTGTGCACTGTGAAACCCCAATAACCCTATTATTGTGTTTAATGCGTCTATTTTTTATTATTTTATCAATGAATTTAATCGGGTAACTCTTACAAAATAAACATCCCTCAAATATAACAATTCAGAATCTAAAAACTCCCGGGAACAAATTCTGAAAGCTCTATCCACCAGTGCAATCACAACCCCTCGTTTCACTGGGATAGGGTGGCAAGAGTGAAAGTTCAAATATCTATCATTGTGGGTAGGCTTTCAATAAATTGAAAAAAGTAAATGGAACTCACTTTTGATCAATAAGATATCCAGAAAAGGTAGTTTATCACTTTCTTCAAACTCCACTGTAAATTTTACGTTTTTGTCAAAACTATTTAAATGTTTATAGAAAAGGTCTAAAGACTCTAAACCGTGTTTCCAAATGCAGACCACATCATCCATGAATCTGCCCCAGAAACAAGGAGAGAGCCTAAAACTGTGTATGGTGGAGGTTTCAATAGATTCCATGAAGAAATTTGCCAACAAAGGGGAGAGAGATACCCCCATAGCCAAACCAAACACCTGTTTATAAAATTCACCTCTAAAACCAAAAAAAAAGAGAATGTTCATTTGCAAGAATAACCAATTTCTAAATGACTTCAATCTCCAAACTCGCCATGGTCACAACTTGTATCAAATCAAAGTGCTTTTGTAATTTAATCCTTAATATATCCTCGCACTTTTTTACGTTCCAATTTGAATACATGGAGACTACATCAAAATTACAGAGAATTGAATTCTCCTCCAGTGTGAAATTTTTTAACTTATTAGTAAGATCAGTGGAATTTTGTATATATGATTTTTGTGTTCCTAAGAGTGGACGCAATGCCATCGACAACCACTTTCCTAATTTTGCCACTAGTGATGAAAAAGTTGATACAATGGGACGGAGGGGGACTCCCGTCTTATGAATTTTTGGTAGACCATAGATCTTTGATGTGGAACAACCTCTAGGATAAAATTTATTATAAAATTGTGGGGTAATGTGTAAATTATTTTTCAGGGACTCCAATTCCTTTCTAGTCGATTTTAAATATTTATCCGTAGGATCGAAATCCAATTTCTTGTAAAAAGTGGTATCCAAAATGATTGTATTCATTTTACGATCATAATCATCGGTGTCCATAATTACAATAGTATTGCCTTTATCTGCACTAGTGATAGTAAGGGTCTTTTCCATTTTCAAATCAGAAAGTATTTTAATGTCATTTTTTATTATATCATTATCAATTTTTTTCATGTTAAAAGTCTTAAGTTTCCTTATGATTTCAGCTCTAATTTCTTGAGGAGCTTCGACTTTATCAATAAAAGCCACAATTCCTGACTCTACCTTAGAGATTATCTTTTAATAAGAAATTGGGGTTGGAAAACAGAATCTAAAACCCTTCGACAAAACTGCCTCTTGTTGACTACCAAGAGTTTTAGACGACAAATTCTTAGTGGCAGGACCCAGACAAAAACGAGGATAAAAAGTATCCGAATTCTGGAACTTTTCCAAACTCGCCATGGTCACATCTTGTAACAAATCAAAGTGCTTTTGTAATTTAATCCTTAATATATCCTCGCACTTTTTTACGTTACAATTTGAATACATGGACACTAGATCAAAACTACAGAGAATTGAATTCTCCTCCAGTGCGAAATTTTTTAACTTATTAGTAAGATCAGTGGAATTTTATATATGATTTTTGTGTTCCTAAAAGTGGACGCAATGCCACCAACAAACACTTTCCTAATTTTGCCACTGGTGATGAAAAAGTTGAGACAATGGGACGGAGGGGGACTCCCGTCTTATGAATTTTGGGTAGACCATAGATCTTTGGTGCGGAACAACCTCTTGGATAAAATTGATTATAAAATTGTGGGGTAATGTGTAAATTATTTTTCAGGGACTCCAATTCCTTTCTAGTCGATTTTACATATTTATCCGTAGGATCGAAATCCAATCTCTTGTAAAAAGTGGTATCCGAAATGATTGCATTCATTTTACGATCATAATCATCGGTGTCCATAATTACAATAGTATTGCCTTTATCTGCCCTAGTGATAGTAAGGGTCTTATCCTTTTTCAAATCAGAAAGTATTTTAATGTCAATTTTTATTATATCATTATCAATTTTGTTCATGTTAAAAGTCTTAAGTTTCCTTACGATTTCAGCTCTAAGTTCTTGAGGAGCTTCGACTTTATCAATATAAGCCATAATTCCTGACTCTACCTTAGAGATTATTTTTGAATAAGAAATTGGGGATGGAAAACAGAATCTAAGACCCTTCGACAAAACTGCCTCTTGTTAACTACTAAGAGTTTTAGACGACAAATTCTTAGTGGCAGGACCCAGACAAAAACGAGGATAAAAAGTATCCGAATTCTGGAACTTTTCAAACAAAAGGCAATTGAACTTGTCAACCAAACGAACCTTTGACAAATGGAAATCATGGTGGAAAGATCTAACGGCCATTTCCTCAATCCTCAGAAAAATGTCAAATGGAAGGTTATTCCTCAAAAAATTTTTGACAAAATTTAAGTCTTTGGACAACTTGAAACCTCTTTGTTTTTGCTCGGAAATCATGTGATTTAAAGCCATGAGGCTTAATTTGTTTTTTAATTTTGATTCATTTTCAGTACCAAAATGAGTATTGATTCTAAAAGATTTAGTAATCACTGATTTCTTCTTGCAATTTTTTAAGAAAATTTGCTGATTTAACAAATTTGCATGTTTTTTAACCAAAGAAAAATAATAATTGAGAGAAGCGGCTAATTGCTGCCCGTAAGCTTGACGAATGAAAGTTCTTAAGCCGAAATGGCTAGACATGACAATAAACAATCAAGAGAGATAAAACTATAAAAAAGAAAACTTCAAACGAGACGACGGCCAGTAGAATTAAAAGACTAAAACAACGCGGATATTTTGCCTGTATAAAACAAGGCGTCTTCAGCACAAGATAGAAAATTAAAAGAAAACTAATCTAAAAACAAATAAAAACCACCACCAAATATAATAAATACAATTGTCGCTACTTATCCACGTAGGGAAAAGCAGCTATGCGAGTTACTTCAATGAGAATCAAAGAACAACTGAAGAAAATTTATGAAAATTGAAACCTAGTTAATTAATCTGTTGCGAAATAATCCTTTTGTAAGCTAACATTGAAGCAACTCTTTTTGGTCTAGTGGGTAATCTTTTCCCCTGGTGATTGTGTAAAATTTTAATTCCCCCATCGACTATTGGTTCATCTTTTAAAAGAATGTCATAAATTGGGTCAATATTTAAATTCCCTGTGTCTCTATTTATTGAAATATTAGCAAATATATGTTTTTTAATTTCTATAGCCTCTCTCGCCCACTGAGAAAAACCTCTATCATTAGAAATAGCTGTAGCCTCATCAAATTGTATAAAATGTTCAGGATAAAAGAATGTGTCTTCAGCTAGAGCCGAAACAAAAGTTTCGGGAGGCTTTCTTAGTTGTAGGGTTTTTTCTATTGAGTAGCGATGCTCAATAAATCTTTCAGTAAATTGTTGGTGAGTTCTACCAACATAAAACTTTCCACAGGAACAAGGAATTTTATATACCCCACTAACAAAATCCCCCCGGGTTAAATCCTTCCCAGAATTAAGAAAACTACCTAATGGTCTCACTGATCGGAAACAAGTATCAATGTTATGTTAACCCAAAATTCTTTTAAGCATCTACCCCAAAGTAGGTACATAAGGTAAAGAAATGAAACGTTTCGATAAGTCCAATTCTGTGCACTGTGAAACACCAATAACCCTATTGTTGTGTTTAATGCGTCTATTTTTTTTATTTTATCAATGAATATAATCGGGTAACTATTACAAAATAAAACATCCCTCAAATATAACAATTCAGAATCTAAAAACTCCCGGGAACAAATTCTGAAAGCTCTATCCACCAGTGCAATCACAACCCCTCGTTTAACTGAGATAGGGTGGCAACAGTGAAAGTTCAAATACCTATCAATTGTGGGTAGGCTTTCTATAAATTGAAAAAAGTGAATGGAACTCACTTTTAATCAATACGATATCCAGAAAAGGTAGTTTATCACTTTCTTCAAACTCCACTGTAAATTTTACGTTTTTGTCAAATGCAGACCACATCATCCATGAATCTGCCCCAGAAAAAAGGAGAGAGCCTAAAACTGTGTATGGCGGAGGTTTCAATAGATTCCATCAAAAGATTTGCCAACAAAGGGGAGAGAGATGCCCCCATAGCCAAACCAAACACCTGTTTATAAAATTCACCTCTAAAACCAAAATAAAGAGAATGTTCATTTGCAAGAATAACCAATTTAATAATGACTTTAATCTCCAAACTCGCCATGGTCACATCTTGTATCAAATCAAAGTTCTTTTGTAATTTAATCCTTAATATATCCTCGCACTTTTTTACGTTACAATTTGAATACATGGACACTACATCAAAACTACAGAGAATTGAATTCTCCTCCAGTGCGAAATTTTTTAACTTATTAGTAAGATCAGTGGAATTTTGTATATTATGATTTTTGTGTTCCTAAGAGTTGACGCAATGCCACCGACAACCACTTTCCTAATTTTGCCACTGGTGATGAAAAAATTGATACAATGGGACGGAGGAGAATCCCGTCTTATGAATTTTGGGTAGACCATAGATCTTTGGTGCGGAACAACCTCTTGGATAAAATTTATTATAAAATTGTGGGGTAATGTGTAAATTATTTTTCAGCGACTCTAATTCCTTTCTAGTCGATTTTACATATTTATCCGTAGGATCGAAATCTAATTTCTTGTAAAAAGTGGTATCCGAAATGATTGTATTCATTTTACGATCATAATCATCGGTGTTTATCATCAATCTTGATAATCATCAAGGTAGGCTTGACGAAAGAAAGTTCTTAAGCCAAACTGGCCAGAAATGGCAATAAACAATCAAGAGAGATAAAACTCTAAAAAAGAAAACTTCTAACGAGACGACGGCCAGTAGAATTAAAAGACTAAAACTACGCGGATATTTTGCCTGTATAAAACAAGGCGTCTTCAGCACAAGATAGAAAATTAAAAGAAAACTAATCTAAAAACAAATAAAAAACACCACCAAATATAATAAATACAATTGTCGCTACTTATCCACGCAGGGAAAAGCAGCTATCTAAGTTACTTCAATGAGAATCAAAGAACAACTGAAGAAAATTTATGAAAATTGAAACCTAGTTAATTATTCTGTTGCGAAATAATCCTTTTGTAAGCTAACATTGAAGCAACTCTTTTTGGTCTAGTGGGTAATCTTGTCCCCTGGTGATTGTGTAAAATTTTAATTCCCCCATCGACTATGGGTTCATCTCTTAAAAGAATATCATAAATTGGGTCAATATTTAAATTCCCTGTGTCTCTATTTATTGAAATATTAGCAAATATATGTTTTTTAATTTCTATAGCCTCCCTCGCCCACTGAGAAAAACCTCTATCATTAGAAATAGCTGTAGCCTATACAATGGGCTACTATACTTGGAGAAAATGCTATGCTTGGAGAAAAATTCTCCAAGAGGAGAATTTTATCCAAAAGGTTGTTCCGTACCAAAGTTTTATGGTCTACCCAAAATTCATAAGACGGGAGTCCCCCTCCGTTCCATTTTATCAACTTTTTCATCACCAGTGGCAAAATTAGGAAAGTGGTTGTCGGTGGCATTGCGTCCACTCTTAGGAACACAAAAATCATATATACAAAATTCCACTGATCTTACTAATAAGTTAAAAAATTTCACACTGGAGGAGAATTCAATTCTCTGTAGTTTTGATGTAGTGTCCATGCATTCAAATTGTAACGTAAAAAAGTGCGAGGATATATTAAGGATTAAATTACAAAAGCACTTTGATTTGATACAAGATTTGACCATGGCGAATTTGGAGATAGAAGTCATTATGAAATTGGTTATTCTTGCAAATGAACATTCTCTTTATTTTGGTTTTATAGGTGAATTTTATAAACAGGTGTTTTGTTTGGCTATGGGGGCATCTCTCTCCCCTTTGTTGGCAATTCTCTTCATGGAATCTATTGAAACCTCCGCAATACACAGTCTTAGGCTCTCTCCTTGTTTCTGGGGTAGATTCATGGATGATGCGGTCTGCATTTGGAAACACAGTTTAGAGTCTTTAGACCTTTTCCATAAGCATTTAAAAAGTTTTGACAAAATCGTAAAATTTACAGTGGAGTTTGAAGAAAGTGATAAACTACATTTTCTGGATATCTTATTGATCAAAAGTGAGTTCCATTTACTTTTTCAATTTATAGAAATCCTACCCACAATGATAGGTATTTGAACTTTCACTCTTGTCACCCTATCTCAGTGAAACGAGGGGTTGTGATTGCACTGGTGGATAGAGCTTTCAGAATTTGCTCCCGGGAGTTTTTAGATTCTGAATTGTTATATTTGAGGGATGTTTTATTTTGTAATAGTTACCCGATTAAATTCATTGATAAAATAATAAAAAATAGACGCATTAAACACAACAATAGGGTCATTGGGGCTTCACAGTACACAGAATTGGACTTACCGAAATGTTTCATTTCTTTACCTTATGTACCTACTTTGGGGGAGATGCTTAAAAGAATTTTGGGTAAACATAACATTGATACTTATTTCCGATCAGTGAGACCATTAGGTAGTTTTCTTAATTCTGGGAAGGATTTAACCCCGGGGGGATTTAGTTAGTGGGGTATATAAAATTCCTTGTTCCTGTGGAAAGTTTTATATTGGTAGAATTCACCAACAATTTACTGAAAGACTTATTGAGCATCGCTACTCAATAGAAAAAACCCTACAACTAAGAAAGCCTCCCGAAACTTTTGTTTCGGCTCTAGCTGAACACACATTCTTTTATCCTGAACATTTTATACAATTTGATGCTTCTCTCAATTATTATTTTTCTTTGGTTTGAAAACATGCAAATTTATTAAATCTGCAAATTTTCTTAAAAAATTGCAAGAAGGAATCAGTGATTCCTAAATCTTTTAGAATCAATACCCATTTTGGTACTGAAAATGAATCAAAATTAAAAAACAAATTAAGCCTCATGGCTTTAAATCACATGATTTCCGAGAAAAAACAAAGACGTTTCAAGTTGTCCAAAAACTTAAATTTTGTCGAAGATTCTTTGAGGAATGACCTTCCATTTGACATTTTTCTTAGGATTAAGGAAATGGCCGTTAGATCTTTCCACCATGATTTCCATTTGTCAAAGGTTCGTTTGGTCGACAAGTTCAATTGCCTTTTGTTTGAAAAGTTCCAGAATTCGGATACTTTTTATCCTGGTTTTTGTCTGGGTCCTGCCACTAAGAATTTGTCGTCTAAAACTCTTAGTAGTCGACAAGAGGCAGTTTTGTCGAAGAGTTTTAGATTCTGTTTTCCAACCCCAATTTCTTATTCAAAAATAATATCTAAGGTAGAGTCAGGAATTATGGCTTCTATTGATAAAGTTGAAGCTCCTCAAGAACTTAGAGCTGAAATCGTTAGGAAACTTAAGACTTTTAACAGGAAAAAAATTGATAATGATATAACAAAAAATGACATTAAAATACTTTCGGATTTGAAAAAGGATAAGACCCTTACTATCATTAGGGCAGATAAAAGCAATACTATTGTAATTATGGACACCGATGATTATGATCGTATAATGAATACAATCATTTCGGATACCACTTTTTACAAGAAATTGGATTTCGATCCTACGGATAAATATGTAAAATCGACTAGAAAGGAATTGGAGTCCCTGAAAAATAATTTACACATTACCCCAAAATTTTATAATAAATTTTATCCAAGAGGTTGTTCCTTACCAAAGATCTATGGTCTATCCAAAATTCATAAGACGGGAGTCCCCCTCCGTCCCATTGTATCAACTTTTTCATCACCAGTGGCAAAATTAGAAAAGTGGTTGTCGGTGGCATTGCGTTCACTCTTAGGAACACAAAAATCATATATACCAAATTCCACTGATCTTACTAATAAGTTAAAAAATATCACACTGGAGGAGAATTCAATTCTCTGTAGTTTTGATGTAGTGTCCATGTATTCAAATTGTAACGTAAAAAAGTGCGAGGATATATTAAGGATTAAATTACAAAAGCACTTTGATTTGATAAAAGATGTGACCATGGTGAGTTTGGAGATTGAAGTCATTATGAAATTGGTTATTCTTGCAAATGAACATTCTCTTTATTTTTGTTTTAGAGGTGTATTTTATAAACAGGTGTTTGGTTTGGCAACGGGGGCATCTCTCTCCCCTTTGTTGGCAAATCTCTTCATGGAATCTATTGAAACCTCCACTATACACAGTATTAGGCTCTTTCCTTGTTTCTGGGGCAGATTCATGGATGATGTGGTCTGCATTTGGAAACACGGTTTAGAGTCTTTAGACCTTTTTCATATGCATTTAAATAGTTTTGACAAAAACATAAAATTTACAGTGGAGCTTGAAGAAAGTGATAAACTACCTTTTCTGGATATCTTATTGATCAAAAGTGAGTTCCATTTACTTTTTTCAATTTATAGAAAGCCTACCCACAATGATAGGTATTTGAACTTTCCCTCTTGCCAACCTATCTCAGTGAAACGAGGGGTTGTGATTGCACTGGTGGATAGAGCTTTCAGAATTTGTTCCCGGAAGTTTTTAGATTCTGAATTGTTATATTTGAGGAATGTTTTATTTTGTAATAGTTACCCGATTAAATTCATTGATAAAATAATAAAAAAAATAGACGCATTAAACACAACAATAGGGTTATTGGGGTTTCACAGTGCACAGAATTGGACTTACCGAAACGTTTCATTTCTTTACCTTATGTACCTACTTTGGGGGAGATGCTTAAAAGAATTTTGGGTAAACATAACATTGATACTTGTTTCCAATTAGTGAGACCATTAGGTATTTTTCTTAATTCTGGGAAGGATTTAACCCGGGGGGATTTAGTTAGTGGGGTATATAAAATTCCTTGTTCCTGTGGAAAGTTTATATTGGTAGAACTCACCAAAAATTTACTGAAAGATTTATTGAGCATCGCTACTCAATAGAAAAAACCCTACAACTAAGAAAGCCTCCCGAAACTTTTGTTTCGGCTCTAGCTGAACACTAATTCTTTTATCCTGAACATTTTATACAATTTGATGAGGCTACAGCTATTTCTAATGATAGAGGTTTTTCTCAGTGGGCGAGGGAGGTTATAGAAATTAAAAAACATATATTTGCTAATATTTCAATAAATAGAGACACAGAGAATTTAAATATTGACCCAATTTATGATATTCTTTTAAAAGATGAACCAATAGTCGATGGGGGAATTAAAATTTTACACAATCACCAGGGGACAAGATTACCCACTAGACCAAAAAGAGTTGCTTCAATGTTAGCTTACAAAAGGATTATTTCGCAACAGAATAATTAACTAAGTTTCAATTTTCATAGATTTTCTTCAGTTGCTCTTTGATTCTCATTGAAGTAACTCGAATAGCTGCTTTTTCCTACGTGGATAAGTAGCGAAAATAGTATTTATTATAGTTGGTGGTGGTTTTTATTTGTATTTAGATTAGTTTTCTTTTAGTTTTCTATCTTGTGCTGAAGACGCCTTGTTTTATATTGGCGAAATATCCGTGTTGTTTTAGTCTTTTAATTCTACTGGCCGTCGTCTCGTTTGAAGTTTTCTTTTTTAGATTTTTATCTCTCCTGATTGTTTATTGTCATGTCTGGCCAGTTCGGCTTAAGAACTTTCATTAGAATTTAAACAGAATGAGATGGAGGTTGATCGTGCGTTGCTTTTTTGGCCTCAGGTGGCTATGTGCTGTAGTGGGATGTTAGTAGTAGTAGCAGTAGTAGAATTTATGGAGCTTAGTGAAGTATATTCTTTTACATTGATGATATACTTTCACTAAAGATTCATTGGCTTAGTTAATATGCTTATCTGAGAGCCTCTTGTCATCTCATAAATCCAAGTTTAAAATTTTTTTTTAATCCATGTTCTCTCAGATCCATTGCCCAGTTATCTTAGGCAGAGTCCATTAATATAATCCACTTAATAGGGAATCAAACACAATCCTTCTTAACTTCGAGTAAAAACTTATCAGAAATCAAACTTACTTCTTTTTTTGATCGCAGCAATGTTTTTGCATTGTAGAAGACTTTATTTTCCATTATATTTGAACTTGTTTTTCAGTATTTCTTTTTAAAGCCTGTGGGACAAGAAATTAGAAGTTAGCGTAAGCCGCAGGTTCTGTGACAGGTAACCCGCATCACAAACTAATTAGCTTCTTCTTTTTATTAATTCAAATGATTCTCTTGGCTGCAAATTGAAAATGAAATGATTTTTTGAAGTTGATTCCAATATATTATAATTCCACACCCTAGGTTACCAATAGTATCCATTAGGGGTGAAAGAATAGATGATGTTCCCTCCTTAGTTTTTTAGCCTTGATTTAGTTGACTTAACTTCCGTCCATGCTTTAAGTGGTCTTGGGATGTCTTCTTTCGTAGTACTGTGAATATTCCTTTTGAATAGCTCATGGTCATCTGCTAGATGACAAAGGTTGGAAAGGTTAAGAAGCGAAAAAATTTTTTTCGACCTCTTTGGGTGACAACAAAGAAAGCAAGAATGGTAAACTTTACCTTTAAAGATGATTATCAGGAGGTAAAATTGGCTCACTTTCTTTACGTGACCAAGGTACTAAAGTTGTTTGAGCTTGATTTTGGAGAGGATTGTTGAATTTTTTCTGAAAAAATTGCTCAAGAAGTTTGATATTTGATCATGGAAAGTAATACCACCAATACAGCAGAGCTATTTTATTTCAAATGTTGTGAATTAACAGCAGTTAGCTACATTAATTTTCCAATTTTCACACGGGTATACTGTAATGGGGATCATAAGACTTTCAAAAAGTCATTTATTATTTTGTAAAGACCAATCCTTGCTACACCATAAATTTACAAGGGCTTTGAGACTGGAAGTCATGAAGGAGAGCTATCTTTTCTTAACTTTTTGGTAATTGTTTTCATTGTTGATTATATTGCCAATGTTGAGGAAATCTTTGACCCGCTGGATATTCACTTCGTTAAGTTTAATTGGCTTAAATATTTTCTTCAACTTTAGTTAGCATTATATAGTCTTGGTTTTGGATGCATTTATGACAATTCCAAAAAATTATTCACTTTAAGGACTTTGATAGCAATATCTTTTGAGTCTTCAGGTTTGAGGACTCAAACCTGACGCACCGTTTGAGAACCACGAGGTCTCTTTTGCCATTGATCCTAGATGTTGAAAAATACTTCTCTCACTGTCTATTTAACAGAACATTCTTTGGATGTTCCTTTTCTTTAATATTGCAAAGAATAAAGCTACTACCCTTATATTCTAAGAAAACCTTCCTTGTAAGGTTTTCGAAACTTGACATCATTCATGGCAACCCTAAAAAGGAAGTTGAAAGCTGAATTTTTAAAAATTGAATCTGTTAAAAACTGAATCTTTAAATAAAATTAAAACTTTACGGAAAAGGAAAACCCGGGAAAAAGATCTTATTTAGTCAATTTGCTTTTCGAAACAAAGCCTAATAATTCAAATGAACTGTCGCATCCCTAAAAAAGAATCTTTTACCCTTTAGGTCCCATATTTAATTTTTTCTATATGTTTGTTCAAGTATATTTAAATCTATCCTAATGTAGGTTAAAGGTTGAATTTCTATCGTTTAAAATTCATTTGGTTAATATGAAGTCCCTTTCACAGATGGCTTAAGAATATTCTTTTTGGTAAGCATTGTTTGATAACCTCATCCTAATAAGAAAATAAAATTTCAAACACCATAGGCCTCATATCTTGAAAAGCTGAAAGAAAAAATAAAGGAACTAAAAAAGAATTGTTAAGATGGGAAAACAAAAGTATTAATATAGCAGAACGACGTAAAGATACTAAGTAAACCGTACTAAGATCAACATAAAATAAAGCAACTATTTAGAAAATATTTGAAAAGGTAGTACGTTAATGCTGCCAATTTCTTAGAAAAAAACTAGGACTAAAGCCAGCAGGGAATCTCATTGTGCATCATACGAGTGAAAAATTAAAGTTAAGCAAGATGAATGTAAAAGCAATGGGAGAGGAGAGAATTTCCAACCCAATATTTTTCAGTATAATTCTCTCTTATAATAGAACTCCGAATGTGGATGAAGCGACTTCTTGTCACCGGCCAGTTCTGGTTTTGATTAAGGTTTAATGTTTATGGATACAAAATCAGTTTTGAGATTATGTATATTTTAGGAAACATTATGACACTTTTTGCCATATTTTGATCTGAACAATAAACAAAATAATGATTTTTGCCTAAGAATTCTTGTAGAATAGGCGACAATTATATGACAGAGATAAGCCCCTTGATTCCCCATTTATTATTTATTCCAAAACTAACAGTAACTTCCACTTTGATTTCATCACATCACTCCATTCCATAGGCAGATACGGCAAAGGATATATTTAAAATTCTCTGTTTGTTGCATAAGAATATCTTTCTTAGTCTAACTGAGCAAGGAGTAATCAAAATGAGGTTTAAAATATACCTAATTCTACTTAACAAAATTTTGAGACCAAAACTTATCATACATTTACAATCAACACAAACTTGAAAGCAAACTTGGACTATATCGAACTATCTTGAATATACTATAAGAAATCTAAACACGCATAAAATAAAGTTTTGTCATTCATTTGCCAGTAGGATTCCAATTAATCACAGGAAAAATTAAGCCAATTGACAACTGCTTCCTTCTTTACCAATTCCAAAGCTCTTCATATCACGCTCTTGCATTGTGGCTTGAGTAATAAAAAGTCAATCTATTTACAATCTTAGAACAGCTTAATGTTATCATTCAGTTTAAAGTGCTGATGGACAAAACTTAGATGCATGAGGAAAAACAATTATTTAAGTTTTGGTACCTGACACATTAAACCTGAAGAAAATGGCCACCGAAAATCCCCTTGGTTAGAATCTGCAATGATAAGAAGAAAACAAAAAAACTTGGAAATCTTCTATAGGCTTCATGTTTTCCATCTCTGGTCAATTTCCACTGAAGCCAACGTCAAGTTGGACTAGAGTTTTTACTGGTATCCAACATAAATCCAAGGTAAAAAAAAGATTAAGATAATGAGTTGTATAGCAAACACAACCTGGTCTAAGGATATTGAAGCAGGGAATCAGAAACAGTAATGGAAAGCTATCGTTCTAATGTATTTTATAATTCTTGGATTTTGCCTGACGAATGAATTAATACACCAACCAACTTGCCAGGAAAATAATATCCTAGGCCTCACAACTTTTTTGTTTATGCAGAATTTAAGAAAGAGAAAAACGAGCAATATTTAAATAAAACAGAGGAACAAAAAATAATAATAGTAACAAACCTTATACAATAAATTTATAAGTATTTAAACTCTACGTCTAAGAACCTTTCAAAACGACCAAATTTTCAGATTAATAAAATTAAACGTAACAAATAAAGAAAAACACAAGAAAAAAATTTAAGAAATCTCATGAATAATAACCTCCGCAATATTGCAATCATAGGCACCACAATTGCTCTGTCTAATTAAACAGCTATATGGAAACAATGTACTATTTTTTTATTCATATTTTTTTAGACCAGGACACATTGTTAGAACAAGTTGTCTTAGAAACTTAAAAAAAGACTCATTGGAATGGAAATTAAAAGTTTTAATGCTCTTTTCAATAGTTGAAAGTGATAGGAGAGCAATCAAACCCTATGCCCACTATTTTCCCTAATACTTCCAATACTTGTTTCAGATAGCTGTTTTCTTATGTTTAGTTGTCTAGTGATTATGTTTTTAAGGAATAGAGCCATCCCATAGCCTTCAGAATAAGGGTTGTAAAATATGCTGAGGAGTCAAATAGGATTCTAATGGAATACATTGTCGTAAAAAAGGGATACTATTGAAATTGAAATTTGTAGGTTCTAGTGCCCTTGTATGAGTTAAAATGATTGGAGGGTAGCCTATCCCCCTTTATATCCCATTTACCCAAAATTCATAAGATAGAAAACTTTCAGATAGTCGTTTGTTCAAAAAGCCACTAAACAAGGTTTTTGGGGTTGAAACGACCCTAAAGAGTATGGGGAAAGGGTTGTCAATTATATCCCGGAGCCTTAGAAGGTTTTGATAGAAGATTTAGTTGTGTGAATTTTAACGAAAATTTAAAGTTCTAGCTGTCTCATAAGAGTTAAAAGTAATGGCTTGAAGCAAGCCCATCCTCTTCTCCTTGACACCCTCCTCTCTCATATGGCATCCGATTGAGATTTGAAGAGAGCCATTTTGTTTAAAATAGTCCAAAGAAAATGTAACAATGCCATTCAGGAACACATAACTTCTGAACCACCGAACTCATTCATTTGATTTGCATCATTTTCAGAATATATTACATAATTTTAATACCAATTATTGTACATTTTGAACACTATATACCCCTACATTTAACATAAAAACAGGTCCTTGGAAATTCAGTTTGGTCTCGGTCTTATACTTTTCACAATTTGAACACGGGTTCTAATCCCCACCTAGATCACCCCAACAATGTAGTCTCTTTCAATTTAATTTACAGCATTTTAAATGAAAATTCCCTACGTTTTTATAATTTCCAATCAAGAGCTTTAAGACCAAACCAGATCTTGTCAAAAAAGAATTTAATTATATTCCATTTTTCGTAGTCGTTATACCTACATAATCGATACTTTCATTGATAATATATCCAGCATTTCTGAACAAATTAATTCCATTATTTGTTAAAATAGCATCATCATTATTTCGCATATTTGATCCATCCAATCGTGTTATTTTCATTTTTGCATAAGGGTAACTATCAAACAGTTCGTGGTAGCGAACTGTAGTAAGGAGCGACCCGGCTCAATAGTAACCAAAACTTCAGGGGGATGTGTGGCTTGGGGAGGGGTTGAAAAGCGGGGAACATGTTGGGGGAACTTTCCATTGAGGAATTTGCCATGGGGCATGAAAATTTCCAAGAAGGGAGTGCAGGATTCTCTAAAACTATTTTTTTTAAAATTAAAAAATAAATAGGAAAATATTTTTTCAACTGGAAGTAAGGAGCAGCATTATAACTTAAAACGAATAGAAATTATTACGCATTTGAGGGGCTAACCTCCTCCTAACGCCTTGCTCTTTACGCTAAAGTATTTTCATTAATTTCAACTATTTATTCTACGGCTTTAGTGATTGAGGGGTCATTCTTAATGAATTTGGACAAAATTTAAGCTTTAGTGTAAAGAGCGAGGTACTGAAGTGGGAGTAAGCCCTCTCATATACGCAATAAAAACATAAAAATACAAAAGTTCGTTACCTAAGCTAATTTGTAAGTTACGTATATATTTTACTAATAAGAATATTTTTAAAAAATTAAAAGTTCTAGTTGCCTTTTTAAGGAGCCATAAAATTGGAGGGCAGCTAGACCTCCTCTCCCACTCCATTTTTCTCAAAATCTTTCGATCAAAACTATGAGAAAGCCATTTAGCCAAAAAAATTAATATACAAATTTTGTTTTAATTATTCATCTGTGAAGAGTTAAAATAAAAACATGCATTGACTCAAAAACGTTCAGAAATGAAATAAAAAAAATAGTTTTTTTAACTTAAAGTAAGGAGCGACATTAAAACTTAAAACGAACAGAAATTACTTCGTATATGAAAGGGGCTGCTTCCTCATACACGCCCCACTATTTACGCCAAAGTTTTTTAATATTTTAATAAGTAGAGTCGAGAGAAAGAAACAAACTATAGTGTAAAGAGCGGGGTGTTTATGAGGAAGCAGTCCTTTTCATATACGAAGTAATTTTTGTTCGTTTTAAGTTTAAATGTCGCTCCTTACTTTCAGTTATAAAACTTTTTTTTATTTAATCACTTGGTAGAATCCAAGATTCAAAATCTTTTCCAAATAAATTATAACTTAGTTTTTGAGATACATTCGCATTTTTTCTCTAATTTCTGTATATTAATATTTTGTTATAGGATCATCAAAATCCAAATAATTGTTAAAACGGTAAATACATACTTACAGCGTGACTTTCTTTGGTTTTATTAAAAAAAATAAACCACTATTATATAAACAAATTAGCATTTCTAAGCAAATTAAATCCATTATTTGTTAAAGTAGCTTCATCATTATTTCACATATTTGATCCATCTAATCGTGTCAGCTTTTCTTTTGCAAACGGTAACTATCACTTGGAAGAATCCAAGATTCCACACTTATTCAAATGACAATATAATTTAATTGTTGAGCTTCATTAACATTGTTTTCTCTAATTTTTATGTATTCATATTTGTTTGTAGAATCATCAATAATAGAGTTTTCAAACATTTCCCAATAAGGAGCAACAACCTAATTCACTGCCATTCATATACAGACAAAATTATTAAATAGACCCTAAGAGATCTTCCAACAGTGCAAATGGATCTTCGATTGTCACTAAGTATGTCAACAAGAGCATCATTGTTGATGTTGTTTAGGTACCTTACTTAAAATCATTGCATCCAATAAGCCTGTCCTCCGATCATCAAGATGTTTATGAAAGAATCTCTTATTATTTGAATATATATCTTTTAGAAGTTTCACATAATTTAACTCTGTTAAATTATATTAAATTGCTTAAATTGCTTTAATTGCTCTATTTTTAAATTACTTGTTTAAATTGGTCTATTTTAAATAATTAAACTCGAGGTTTAATCCCAGTGTTATACATGGAACTAGCTTCATCTTTTATATTTACTATGGACGTCTCGAATAATTGAGTATTGACAATATTCACAGATGATCAGATTGATCTGAAGATTGATCAACATTTATTATAGATAAATGTTATAAAATAATTTCATTAAATATTCTTTATATTCAGATCAATTAACCTACCTAATTGATCAGTTATAGTCATTTTTAGTGCTTTGATATATTTGTTTTGATTGATCAGAAGTTATTTCATTTGAATAGGAATCTCAAAGAGCAACGTTCCAAGTTAAGTTTTTGGAGCAAAGCTCCAGAACACATCAGATGATGTTTTCCCATTCACAATTAAGCTATGCATTAATGATCAGTGAATGTGTATTTTATCATCATTTCATGTAATATCGGGAACTCTAATACCTTCATTATACTAACTACTTAGTTCAGATTTATTTTCAAATCCCAATATAAAACATAAATCACTTTGAAACTAAAATTTGTATTCCTCTTTTAAAATAATAACAAATTTCATTGTTGCTAGATTAGATGATATGCTGATAGGACATCGATCTAGCGATGAATTGAAATGAGGAGTTAATAAATAATTTAAAGCCCCATCATCATACAACCCCATTGAAATAATAACGTCGACCTGCTCATCTTTTTTTCCCCTGTATTCAAACGTATTCCTTTTATTTTGATCAAGAATAGCACACCATTAGTAGCAAAGTGTAAATTGAGTTAAGTCAATTTAATAATTAGTATTTTGATCTAACGTGATTGGATTACTTGTATAAGATTTTTCTGTTTAACTTGTGTTCACACTAATAATTATAAAAACCATTTATGAGAGAAGTATCTTTCTTCATAAAATTCAAATTCTGAGATAGTTGTTGTAAATAGTATTATAGTCATTTTTCTTAATAATTTTATTTTTGAATAATGAATCGAGCAGGTCAATCACAATATTTTTCACTTCATCAGATTTATTTTCAGCAGCTCTGCTACCTAGCAAACTATATAATTTTTCAATCATATCATTTGCATTCATGTAAATCCCAGTTCCTTGCTAAGGTTGTATAACATCAAAGTTATCTTTAATAGCTTTTAACCTTCTTCTTTTGATTTTTAGGAACTGAATTTATTTCCTTGTCTGGCTTTTAATTGTGAGACTTTCATCTTTACTCCTTATTTTTGATTAAGTGTACCGGATTCATCTATTGCCTCTATTAAATATTTATAATAGTCTAAACAAAAACTTGGCATTTTAAAATAGAAATCCTTAGGCTCAGGGTCCTTACTGATTTCCTTCAAAAGTTCATCATATATCACAGAATCAACATTAGCAATGAAATTCAGCTTATTCGGGGGCAAAAAAATATTGATTTTTGTGAGATTGATTGCTTGCTTTTAAACCTAATGCGCTGCTTAAAAATTGATCCAATTGTTGTAATTGTCATTTTAAATTTATGTAATTTTTGTATAATTTATCAATAATCATATTTGTATTTTATTTTCTGCTTCAACGATTGAAACATCCAACTTTTCAGCATAGTCAAAAAATCCAGCTTATTCTAAAGAACATCCTTGACCTATATTTCTTTGTATTTCTCTACTTTTCAATATGCTCCCTAATAATTGATTCAACTTTATAGGATCTATTTATAGAATTTTTTTTTAATAAATAACTTTCAAGGTTCTTTTTTCGTAGAAACAACACATAATGATTTTACCAGTTTTATTTGAGAGTTCACAGCTGTAGCTCACTAGAGCTATTTGAAACAATTCAGGTCTATTTTTTTGGTGGATAGCCTATATAAAAAAAATACTTTTATTAATTTTAACAAAATCACCAACATTGATTTTCTTTATGGATGTTTTTTAACTTTGACACCAGGAAAAAAATTAGTGTAGACATTCTTCTTATTTCCTTTTTTACTCACTTCTCATGGTTTTAATTTCATGGATTGATGATATGAATTGCTATAATTATCCAAGAAAGAGGGCAATACATTTATCCAACGTTTTTTGTTTTTATAAGTAACATATTTCCTTAATTTCTCTTTGATTACTCTAGTAAACCAACAAGCAAATTGAGCTTTCAATTCACTTTCAGATGAGAACCAATGAATATCATTGATCATAAAAATATACTTGAACGTTTTTCATAACGTTTAAACGTTAAAACGGTTTTTTATGTTTTTACGTTTTCTATTTTTGAATAAACCCGTAAAAGCATTAATAATTTATTAACCCAATTTATCCTTTAAAGGAGTAAACAAAATATAACTACTACAAGATTCAATTAATATAAGAATATAATCAAAATGATTATTTTCCCTTTTATACTGCTGCCTATCGCCAAAAACTGTATCCCACTGGTCATCGATACTATGAATGTAAATACGTCTTCATTTAAATGTATGATAAACTGGATGGAGTAAAAATAATTATTTTGATTTTGAAACAGTTTTTTGATTTTAGTTTTTGATACAGTAAAACTAGTAAATCATTAATCCCTGAAAAATTTGAATGACAGAATTCTAAAATTGTGTTTTCTACGCTATTCTTACCAGCACAAATACCACTTCGTTTTATCCAGGGTTTTGCTCATTGCTTCCTTTTTGAAAAACGAATCTGTAAGCATCCACAAAATATGCAAATACCTACAAATGGCACTTCATTTCCATTTGAAACTGTGCGATTAAAAAAATCGGTTGCAGTATGATATTTATATCGCATGCAATAAAATCTCAAGTTATTACACATATTACACATCCAGTTATCCAGTTATTTATTTTATATTATAAAATAAATTTAAATTATCAAACATTAATTATCAAAAAATTAATGAAGACTAACAGACTTCTATGATCTCAGGAAAGTCTGATGAGTAGTAAATAGCAAGCACAAAATTCTACAGGCTTGCATATTTTTCAGATTTGTTCTGATTCGGAAGTATGTTTAATAAAATCAGCTCCTGATAAATGGCTGAAATTGCGGAAGTGATTAAAGGTTGTTTCCAATGAAAATACGAATTGGTTAAGATAAAAAATCAATTGCCGCATTATAAAATTAATTAATTGGGGTCATTTACCAAAAACTATAATTCAAGGACTATTGGCAAAAAAATAAATAAATAAATTACCATCAATGATTAGCTCAACAATAAAATATCAATATGCGATCATTATATTTAATGGTTACAAAATGTAAAAAGAGAAAAAGTCAAAAAGTAATATTACTAAATTATTCAACCTGAATTAAAAGTAAAATTAAAAATGTAAAATCAAAAATAAGAATAAAACTCTTTCAGATTTAAAACTTCAATTTAATAATGTGCAAAATAAAAATATTACTGAACTTAAAAATTTGTTAAATCAAAATTGATTTCAAGTGCTGAGAACTATAGTGAAGTGAAGAATAAAATGGAAAGTTATTTTAATGATCAAATAGAGATCAATAAAAAGAACGGTGATCAAAATCAAAATTCATTCTATATTTAACTGGTAGAGAAAGTTAAAAAAAAAACAGAATATTTACATTTGGAATTTCTTTATAAATAAGAAAAAAAGAGAAGTTCCAGATATTCAAGAGTAAATGTTTAAAGAAGAAAAAACTATAATCATCCTTGTATTAAATGAATTAGAGAAAATTAATATTTCTATGAATTCAAATGGATCTGATTTTGGACCATTTTTTGACTATTGTAAGATATTTAAACAACAGAATGAATGATAGACTTAGTTAAAGAGTTCGATTTACAAGACGAGTAATATTTTGTTTTCAGAAGGATAAAGAAGAAATCGAACCTATTCATTATCATAGCTGCTCATGGATTTAAAAAAAAGAGTAATATCGAAGAAAGCCATCTAAATAGTTGATATCGAAGAAAGCCTTAGTCATAAAGAATACTCCTAGATCTGCCTTAAAATTTGAAAGAGTCGATAGAAATAATTATCGAATGACAAAATAACCAAATTATATGGGAGGTATTTACAAAGAATTGCCTGAATTTTTTAAATAAAAAGGTTGTATTTATGTACAAAATAATGATAATAGATTCTTTCTTTGGCCAATATCCGCTTATCTTCATCCAACTAAAAACCTTGTAGACAGAGTATCAAACTATCAAAAACATGAAAATGAATTCAACATCAAATGAATTTCTAATTATTTATTTGATATTCAAGATATTTATAAATTTGAAAACAAATATTATATTAAAATTCATTTATTTTAAATAACTGAAAATAAAATGGTTAGAGCTCATATTCCTAAAACTAATATCTTTGGAATAATTGCTATACCTGAGGTTAATCTACTCTATTTTGATAATTATTATGTTTTAATTCAAGATTTAAGTAAAATATTGAGAACTCAAAATACTAAACAGAAATAAAAAGTGTATCCTCGCACATGCTTTGAAAGAAGTTCAAAAGAAAAGCAAAAGTTTGGAAAACATACTAAAAAGGATAACTGTGAATATCCTGACACTATTATGCCACAACCAGGATCTACAATTGAACTTAAAAATATTGCTAAGCAAATTAAAGTACCTTAAAGTGTTAAAACAGATTTTGAATCGTAAAATGAAGAATTCAATGAAAGGAAGGTGAAAAGACAATTAAAATAGCAGAGCAAAAGCCATTTGCTTATGAATTTCAAATATATTGTTCTTGGGATACAACAAAAAAAAATATTACAAATGTTTTGGTGAAGATACTAGCGGGCATTTTGTAACTAGTAAAACAGAAGTTCTTACAAGAATTGCCAATGAACATGAAAACAGGCAGAGAGATTATGGTTACACACAAGAACAAGTAAGGGACAAATGGAATAAAACAACATTTAAAATCTTTCATATTTTTGAAAAGGAAATAGTAGATAGAAATTTTTATTCAGCTCAAGAACATATGACTAGTAGTATAAGTGGATTTACGCATAAAAAATGTAATAAAAACCTTAGAATTCCTAAATATATCCCTATTGCAATGCATAATCTCGCAAAATATAACCCCCATTTATTTCTTAGAGAATTAGTACCTGATAACGGTTTTTTTATTTAGCTGAGAGTCTTATTATCATTTTATAAGACAAAAACTGTTAATTAAACCCAATGCTAAAGGCATTTCAAAGATTGACTCAGTTTTATCGTCTAATCATTAGATCGGCTGTCTGAAAATTTAGCTAAATTGCAATTCTTTAAGAAACAATTTCAAGTATACTTCTGATTTATTTCAAAGTACCAAAAAATCAGAAGAAGTAATAAAGAAAGGGATCCCTATGAATTAATTGAAAGATTTGGAAAATAAATGATATAAAATTAACTTTAATAGATAAGTTTTATTCTAAGATAACAATAAAAATATTTCTGAAGAGGACTATATAAGAGTGAAATCCGCTTGAAAATTATGTGAATGTAAAACATTATTAGATTCCACTAAATTTTACCTCAGAAGTGATGTTTTAATTTTTTCAGATGCTGCTGAAATCTTAGAAGCGAATTTTTGAACAATTGTAATCTAGATCCATTGCACTTCTTTTCAGCCCCAGGACTCACATGAAAAGGTTTTCTCAAAGACTCTAAAACTCAAATTTCATTATTCTTTGACGGAGATATGTAAGTTTTTATTGAAAAATTATGAGAGATGGTGTATCTCATTGTATGAAAAGATATGTTAAAGCAAATAATAAATATATGAAAAACTTTAATCAAGTTCAATATTCTAATTGTTTAATTTTTTTAGATGTTGATAATTTATATGGTTGGGCAATGTCACAAAAATTTACCTGAAAAAGATTTTACCTTTATTAATGTACCCGTCCATCTAAAGGAAAACAACACCTCAGACTACTACAACAATCAATTAATAGATTAAATTAAGTCACAAAAATAAGGATAATGTAGGAGTCATTTACGAAGTGAATTTAGAAAATTAAGAAAAATTAAGCAATTTACTTACATATTTAAAACTAGCTCCTGAACATTTTAAATATAAATAAAATACAACTTTAAATAATTTAATAATTATCGTTGTGCATTATAAGAATTTAGAATTTTATTTAAAACATGGCCTAGTAATATAAAGTACACAGAAATACTAGCTTTTACTGGCACACTATATTTAAAAGAATATATCAATCATAATACTACATTACGTCGAAAGGGAACAAGTAAGTTCGAGAAGGATTTTTAAGCTCATGAATAATGCTTGTTTTGGTAAAACAAGGGAAATCTTAGAAAAAGAGGCTAGGATTGAAATAATCACTATTGATGATTAAAGACTTAAAATAGTTAAAAAACATAACTTCAGATCGGAAATAATGATTATCGAGAAAGTTCTGGTTTCCAGAATGGCCAAGTCAAAAATAAATCTAGAAATACTTATTTATATAGGATTATCTGTAATAGAGTTATCTAAGTTAATAATGTATAAATTTGATTATGAATACTTGAAATCAAAATCCAGTGAAAACATTAATCTATGTTATGGCTTTTTATGTATTTTCGATAGCTTCCTTATGATATTTTAGCTGAAGATTCTTAAGAAGATATTAAAGCTGCCCCTAAAAAAAAATTTTATTCTTCAGATTATAAAGAAGACAACCCTTATAACAATCAATAAAATATGATAGGTATCTCGAAAGATTAATTATCCAAAATAATAGTGTCCAAGTTTGCAAAGCTTAAGATCAAAATTATATGCTTATTTAAAAGAGCGGGACAATGAAACCAAAGCAAAGGAAAATTGAAAGATATCAAAACGTAAATCATTAAAGAAAAAAAATAATATTACAGAATTATAAAAATTTATTATTCAGAAAAGTGAAAAACTTATCAGAAACTCAGCTAGAGCAAACAAACATTCAATGTTCTTAGAAAAAAATAAATAAAAATCTCAAGACCCTAATGACACTTAAAAAGGGTTTTGAAAAATTGCGCAAACATGGTACCCTTGGGACTTAATCCCTTGAGGCTGTAAGTTATTTTCCATGAAACTCAGCTATAACCAATAAGCTTTAAAGATATAAGCCTCAAACCTATAAGCATCTGAGGTTTGAGCTATAAGCTTCAAACCTTTAAGTTTCAAAGCTATAGGTTTTGTAGTTGAAGTTTAACTAGCAAATATTTTTATGAAGTATGTGGATGAAAAAGCAAGGATTAAAGTATATTATTGCGTAAAAGGTAAAGATCGTTCAAAAAATAAACATTTGCTATCACCTCAATAGCCGTTTTGACTTTTGATTTGTGGTAACTCTTGATGTGGTAAAACCAATTTGCCCTTGAATTTGCTTTATGATTACCTATACTTAAAAAAAATAAATAAATAAAAAATTAAAAAAGGATCTTGAAGAATATAAATATAAAGATTTAATAATTAATATGAATAACTTCGAATAACAAACTGACATTGATCTTCATTTTTAGTAATGATAAAAGTGAAACCATTGATGTGAATGACCTATATCCCAAGGTTACAAATTTAATTGTCTTTGAGAATTTTGAAACACAAAAAGATCAGATAAAATTGAAGATTTATTCGTAAGAGGTAGAAAATCTAATACATCAATAATATATATTTCTCGGAGTTATTTTGATATTACTAATATAGTATGTAAAAAAATAACTATTTTGTATTCTTCAAGTGTTGTAACACAAAATAAATTGGTTCAATCCGGTAAACTATGCATCTAACTTGAAAAAAAAATTTATCAACTACTTTAACAAGGCTCCAAAGGAATTATGGATTCTTATTAATTTATTTGAAAGCAAATGATGGATCTCTCAAGTAAATAAAGAACTCAGATATTCACTTAATAAGGATTGTGTATACTAGATGAACAATTTTAGAAACTTAGGTAGTAAATATCAGAAGAATAAAAGTAACAAAAGCAGATTAATAGATGATGATGGTAATCTTGATTTTCAACTGTAACGATTAATTAATCTTGGTGATCGAAAATCAGATAATAATGTTATGAATTTACAAAATGTAAAAATTATTTTAAACAATTTCAAGGGTGAAGTATTTAACCAACAAATTCTTACAAATCAGTATTTAAGAAAGGATATCAATAGATTAGCTAAGATTCATTAATCACCTGACAATATATTGACTAGATTTTTATGATTAACTATGGATTTTTACTAATTTATTTGAAAGCAAATGATGGATCTCTCAAGTAAATAAAGAACTCATATATTCATTTAATAAGGATTGTGTATAATAGATGAACAACTTAAGAAACTTAGGAAGTAAATATCGGAAGAATAAAAGTAACGAAAGCAGATTACTAGATGATGATTGTAATCTTGATTTACAACTGTAACGATTAACTAATCTTGGTGATCCAAAATCAGATAATAATGTTATGAATTTTAAAAATGTAAAAATTATTTTAAACAATTTCAAGGGTGAAGTATTTAACCAACAAATTCTTACAAATCAGTATTTAAGTGAGGATATCAATACATTAAGTAAGATTCATTAATCACGTCACAATATCAAACAGTTCGTGGTAACGAACTGTAGTAAGGAGCGACCCGGCTCAATAGTAAACCAAAGAATTGCATTTTAATGCTGATTTTAAATATATAAGTTTTATCAAGTTTAGTCTTACCCATCATAAGTTAAGAGCCTGATAAAATTTGCCTTATTTAGGAAAATAGGGGGAAACACCCCCTAAAAGTCGTAGGCGAAAATGACACCATCATATTCAGCGTATCAGAGAACCCTACTGAAGAAGTTTCAAGCTCCTATCTACAAAAATGTGGAATTTTGTATTTTTTGCCAGAAGACAAATCACGGGTACGTGTTTATTTTATTTTTTTTTTCCCAGGGGTCATCGTATCAACCAAGTGGTCCTAGAATGTCGCAAGAGGGCTCATTCTAACAGGAATGAAAAGTTCTAGTCCCTTTTTAAGTGACCAAAAAAATTGGAGGGCATCTAGGCCCCCTCCCACGCTAATTTTTTTCCCAAAGTCATCGGATCAAAATTTTGAGAAAGCCATTTTGTTCAGCATAGTCAAAAATCATAATAACTATGTCTTTGGGGATGACTTACTCCCCTAAAATCCCTGGGGGAGGGGCTGCAAGTTACAAACTTTGACCAGTGTTTACATATAGTAATGGTTATTGGGAAGTGTACAGACGTTTTCAGGGGGATTTTTTTTGTTTGGGGATGGGGCTTAGGAGAGGGGGCTATGCTGGAGGATCTTTCCTTGGAGGAATCTGTCATGGGAGAAGAAAAATTCAATGAAAAGGGCGCAGGATTCTCTAGCATTACTATAAGAAAACAATGAAAAATAAACATGAAAACGTTTTTTCAAATGAAAGGAGGAAGTAGCATTGAAGCTTAAAACAAACAGAGATTATTACGCATATGAGGGGTTCTAAAAATACTTTAGCATAAAGAGCTAGGTATTTAGGAGGAGATAAATACCTTGCTCTTTATGCTAAAGTATTTTTAGTAATTTCAACTATTTATTCTACGGCCTTTCTGATTCAGGGGTCATTCTTAAAGAATTGGGACAAAACTTACGATTTAGTGTAAAGAAGGAAGTATTAACGAGGGTACAAACCCCCTCGTATACATAATAAAAATTAAAGAATTTAAAAGTTTATTACGTAAGTTAATTCTAAAGTTACGTATATTTTTTCTAATAAAAAAAATTTGTTAAAATTAAAATTAATAGTTGCCTTTTTATGTAACCGAAAAATTGCATGGCAATTCGGCCTCCTTCCCCGTCCCATATTTCTGAAAATCGTATGATCAAAACTAAGAGAAAGCCATTTAGCCAAAAAAGGAATTAATATGTCAATTTCCTTTGAATAGTTTACATGTGGAGAGTCAAAATCAAACATGCATTAATTCAAAAACGTTCAGAAATTACATAAAAAAACTAGTCTTTTTAACTGAAAGTAAGGAGCGACATTAAAACTTAAAACGAACAGAAATTACTCCGTATATGAAATGGATTGTCCCCTCCGCAATCCTTCGCTCTTTACGCTAAAGTTTGACTCTTTGCCACAATTCTGCTTTTTAAAACAATTAAAAGCTTTAGCGTAAAGAGCGAGGGATTGCGGAGGGGACAATCCATTTCATATACGGAGTAATTTCTGTTCGTTTTAAGTTTTAATGTCGCTCCTTACTTTCAGTTAAAAAAACCAGTTTTTTTGTGTAATATTGACTAGAGTTGATGACAAAGGACTATTATTAAAAAATACCTTAAAGTAGAAAAGAAGATATTAATGCAGAAAATGGAAGAATTAGAAATTTTGCTAACCCAAAAATAGGGGCAGATGCAGTTAAGTTTTCAAGTTTATTCGTATACTCGAAGGGCTTCATGCAGTTATCTGAACGCTTAGACAGTTTTGAAAATGTTATAATAAATATACTTGAAAAATATCGCGATGAAGCATTTCAAAAGAAAATGAAGGGAAGGTTGAAGCAAAAATCAAGCCTATGAAGTTTTTTGAAAAGAAAAGTACGAAAATCTTTACATTGGAATTTTATCGATACAAATAATTCTCCAATCAATGAAAGAGTATACAATTTATCTATAAAAATTTCAAAAACAATAATTAAAAACCTGTTTCGATTCAAAAAAATGTGAAGTGTGAGTAGGGTATACAGTAGAGACCACACTCTATTGTATACCCTAGAGAGACCACCCTAGTGTCTCAATAATTATCAAACTTAATCTTATAGCCTTTCTTGTACAAGGATCTAATTATGGTTTTCCTTAAATTACTCTGTGATTTTTCTTAAAAAAATAAATCATATTTATAATTTTCAGTTACTTATTTCTAATATTATCGATAACATATGAACGATAACTATTAACCACATTATCAGTACCTGAGTCTTTATAATTTTCTTATTTCTCTTAGTATTATCACTAGTTCTTCCTCATAATCTCTACTTCATTTGCAAAAAAGGTACCAAAAGCCTTAAAGTTCTCCTATGATTATTTTTTAGTAACTTTGTTTCGGTTTATCATTTTCTCAAAATGTTTTACCGATTCACCTTAACTCTTCCCTCGTCACTAATATTGCCCTTCTCTTATGTTTAACTTTTATCTGTCAAGACTGAGTTTATTAATATTTGTTTTTGTTAGCCAATCGCATGTTTTTTCCTTATCTACTGTCTTAGATTACTTTTCAAAATTTTGTTCCATCCTGAAATGGCATCCTGAAGATTATTTATGTATGAGAATGAGAAATTGCAATTAATTAAGACTTACAGGTGTATTAAGAGATTTGCAATACATTTTCTTTCAATTGATGTATAAAAAGCAATATCTTACTTTCTTGGAACTGGGTCTGAGAAGTTTGCCTTTGTACCTCTTCTTTTCGTAAAACTTAGATTATCGTTATAGATACTGCAAGATTTATACAGAAGCTCATTGAATTTGCGAAGTATCTTTGCCTCTTGTTTTATTCTTGTCGACAACATTGTCTCAAATTTTCTAGAATTAAAATTATAAAATTAATAATGGTGACTATAGACTAAACTATAGAAAAATGAGTTTAAATACAAATTTAGAAATAAAAAAATTTATGGTGATCCTAAGCATTAAAGATAAATTTAGATAAAAAATTTTATAGCATAAAACAATCAACAAACAGCCACCCTTGTCAATGGAAACTGAGACTATACGAAACCAAGTTTCGGTTACAAGGCATGTTTCATCATGATCTACAATTCAATATGGCTCTTAAAGTACAGAGCTTATTAATTTTAGAGTTTTTGATTAACACCTAGAAGCTCCTACAAACCTGTATACTAGAACATTGGAATAATATTCCTTAGAAAGGATCACGATCTTGATAATGAAATTATGTAACTATATTTCATATCATAAAATCCTTTTTTTATTTCATGCTTGTGAAAGAAACAACTTAATGGTAAATTATGTATCGTTAAGTATACTAAAAAAAATAGTTTTTATGCTTGAAAATAATTATTTGTAGATACCTCTTCTTTCGATGTTATAATGGCCAAAAAAATTGTCAAGCTACATTTAAGTTTCAGTAAAGCTTAAAAGACATTTTACCATTTACATGGCTTACAAGACGAGTAGTTTTACTCTTAAATACATTAATTTCAATTTGTTTCATGTGTATTTAATTTTTTTTGTTTCCGTAGATTTCAAATTTTATTCACTTCAGTACCTTTTAAGGAATATGTGATGCTCCACTTGCACTGCTTGAAAAAGTGAAGAAGCAGAAGGATGCAAAGCCCAATATTTATAACCTACCGAGAAATTTTCATTTCAATTTTTGGCTGGTTCCAACCTTTGGTACTGTACATAAGTTTAGTCTCTATTGAAATGGGGGCTCTAAAACTATCAAAAGTTATGAATGGAATAAATCTCTTTATTTTTTAATCTAAGAAGACAGACGAGTTATGTGATGTTTGACTGAAAATCAAGCCAAAAGGGGATGTTTGATTATTTAAAACTCACTTTAAGTCATTTGAAGAAGAGTGAGCCTGTCAAATATTGATACATTTAGTTCTTTTTAGGGTGTCTACTGCCTTCTCATCTCTGAAAATTGTCTGGGGGGAAATGTTGAAATAGAAGGGAGACCCATGTTATTACTTAAGCAGCCCTTTATACCACTTGAGGAAGAAAACAAATATTTTCTAAGGGTTAGAATGGAGAATAGCGCTTACATCATTCCAATATACAAGAATTAGAAGAAAATTTATATCATATTTTTTGAAAGTGCAAGAATTAAAGGCTTAGGGAAATAAAGGGTTTTCATATTCTTCGATTTTAACTTAAGTCTGCCTCCTCCATCCATTTCATTCCATGGCAAGTATTTGTTCTTCACCCTGTCTGATGTTTGTCCAACGTGTTTTTGGTCGGTTGTGAGGTCACTTCCAACCGGCTATGATAGAGTCAAAGTCTTAGATCGTCTTAGTGGGTATATGTGGTGGCATTCGAAATAGGTGCCTGAGCCATTGTAAGGCTTGATCGGCTGCTTGTGTTGGAAACTGAGACTGATTTGTGAGTTGCAGAAGCTTCTTATTGCTGACAAAGTCAGACGATCGTCGGAGTCCACCAAAATTGCCAAGTCATTAGCAAAATCAACATCTGTGATGGCACAATCTCTGAATGGGAGCCCGAAGCAGCAACGTGAAGTAGTTTTTGTCCTAATGTTCTCTACGATGACATTGAAGAGCTCTAGGCCGCAATCCCTCGCTCTTTACGCTAAAGCTTTCAACTGTTTTAAAAAGTAGAATTGTGGCAAAAAGTCAAACTTTAGCGTAAAGAGCGAGGGATTGCGGAGGGGACAACCCATTTCATATACGGACTAATTTCTGTTCGTTTTAAGTTTTAATGTCGCTCCTTACTTTCAGCTAAAAAAATTATTTTTTTTTATTTAATTTCTGAACGTTTTTGAATTAATGCATGTTTGGTTTTGGCTCTCCGCACATAAATTATTCAAATGAAATTTGTATATTAATTCTTTTTTTGGCTAAATGGCTTTCTCTTAGTTTTGATCAGACGATTTTGAGAAATAAGGGATGGAGAAGGAGGCCTAGTTGCCCTCCAATTTTTCGGTTAATTAAAAAGGCAACTAGAACTTTTAATTTTTAACGAACGTTTTTATTAGCAAAAAATATACGTAACTTAAGAATTAACTTACGTAACAAACTTTCATAACCTTATATTTTTATTATGTATACGAAGGCTTCTTACCCTCGTTAATACCTCGCTCTTTACACTAAATCGTAAGTTTTGTCCCAATTCTTTCAGAATGACCCCTGAATCAGAAAGGCCGTAGAATAAATAGTTGAAATTACTAAAAATACTTTAGCATAAGGAGCAAGGTATTTATCTCCTCCTAAATACCTCGCTCTTTATGCTAAAGTATTTTTAAACCCCTCATATGCGTAATAATCTCTGTTTGTTTTAAGTGTCAATGCTACTTCCTCCTTTCATTTGAAAAAACGTTTTCATGTTTATTTTTCATCGTTTTCTTATAGTAATGCTAGAGAATCCTGTGCCCTTTTCATTGAATGTTTCTTCTCCCATGACAGATTCGTCCAAGGTAAGATCCTCCAACATAGCCCCCTCTCCTCAGCCCAACCCCCAAACAAAATAAAATCCCCCTGAAAACGTCTGTACACTTCCCAATAACCATTACTATATGTAAATACTGGTCAAAGTTTGTAATTTGCAGCCCCTCTCCCAGGGATTGAGGGGGAGTAAGTCATCCCCAAAGACATAGCTATTATGGTTTTCGACTATGCTGAACAAAATGGCTATCTCAAAATTTTGATCCGTTGACATTGGGAAAAAATGAGCGCGGGAGGGGCCTAGATGCCCTCCAATTTTTTTGGTCACTTAAAAAGGGCACTAGAACTTTTCATTTCCGTTAGAATGAGCCCTCCTGTGACATTCTAGGACCACTTGGTCGATACGATAACCCCTGGAAAAAAAAAAACAAACAAATAAACACGCACCCGTGATTTGTCTTCTGGCAAAAAATACAAAATTCCACATTTTTGTAGATAGGAGCTTGAAACTTTTACAGTAGGGTGCTCTGATACACTTAATCTGATGGTGTCATTTTCGTTAATATCCTACGACCTTTAGTGAGTGTTTCCCCCTATTTTCCTAAATAAGGCAAATTTTCTCAGGCTCGTAGCTTTCGATGGGTAAGACTAAACTTGATGAAATTTATATATTTACAATCAGCAATAAAATGTGATTCTTTTGATGTAGCTATTGATATCAAAATTCAATTTTTTAAAGTTTTGGTTACTATTGAGCCGGGTCGCTCCTTATTACAGTTCGTTACCACGAACTGTTTGATTGGAAGTTGATAGTGGAAATAGCAGCAGTTTTTACACTTTTTTTTCACATGTTGATTGATCTTTTTTATTGCTAATAATGCTATAGGACTGCTCTATTCAGTTCTTTATGGAAACTAATATAGTTCCAAATAAGAAGTGTTTAAGGGAATATATTGACTTCTCTTTTTATACAATCTTAAAAGGGCTTATGCCAGATTTTGCTTCTCACTCACTCAGACTATCTCTCTTGGCTTTTTTTACACTTAGCCATGGCGTGATTCTCACCACTACTTGATTTTAATTGAAGTTTATTATTCAGTTTATTTCTCCTCCTCAAGACCTTTCTCTTTACGCTAATTTTTCTTATAGAATTTTAAACAAAGCTTGTTGTACTAAGTAAACGGCCATTGTGTTTAATGAATTTTTCTTTAAGAATTACGGAAAAATGTCAAAATTCTAGTGTAAAGACCAAGGTTTTGTGGAAGGGACAATTCCTTTCATAAAATTAAAAATTTTTGTTCCTTTTAAGCTTTGGTTAAAAACGCTTTGGTGTTTTTAAAAACTCTAAACCAAAAAGCTTTGGTTTAAATTTTTGTTCCTTTTAAGCTCCTTACTTTCAGTTGAGAAAATTGTTTTTTTAATTTCTGATCACTATTAAACCATAACGGTAAATCTGGCTCTTTTTCAATGAAAAACTCCACCATTTGTGAATTATAAGCCACTCACTCAAGTCTACTATATGTAAAACTCAAGAACAAACGGATTTATAGTCCTTATCTTTTTTCTTGTGACTCTCTCCTTAACTAGACCCTATCTTCTAGGGGATCCAGATAATTTCATTCCTGCTAACCCATTGGTTACCCCGGCTCATATCTTTGTTAGTTCTTCCATTACTTTAGAAACAAATTCGGGCTATATATTTTTGCATTAAGAAGGGTGAGGGAGGGGTCTGAAGTATAGTAATAAGCATGAAAAATATGTTATGTACGATTATTCAGCAGATTTTGAGGTAAGAATTTGTTTCTGACTTCAAACTGTCAAAATACTTTACCTCCCCCTAATGTGCAAACATACAAACCATATTATATGTTTCCCATATTTCTTTGTCTTGCCCCGTGCTAAGTTGAAAGAAACTTAAGAAGAAACTAGTTTGTTCTTGAACTTTACACAGCGTAAGCTCAAGTGAGGGGTGAATAATATGCAATTACCAAGATTCCTTCTCCCTACAGAAACTAAGAAAAAATACTCAAATGAAATTCTAAAATTTGAAAACCTTATTTTCCACGGGGGGAGGGGCTATTTACCAGGAAAAAAATTTAGGTGAGGGATATTTTCACCGGGGGTGGGGGATAATTTCGAGGGGTGAATTTTCCGAGGAGAATTTTTTTCCTGAAGGAGTATTTTCAGGGGGATTTTATCATGGAGGGGGAGGGGTATATTTATGCACGTGGGTATTTTCTGGGGGACTCTTTTCGGCAGTGAGGTATTTTGTCCGTGTTAAACCCCGAGAACACCTCGAATTGACAAATATTCTATCGAGATCAGTTTAAATTTTGGATAACAATCTTGCTCAAGAATAGTTTCTAGAACCTCAGTAATTTCTTCACATCTCTTTGACTGCAAAAGAGTGACATATGCATTGTGACTAAGGACACTGATTGCATTAAAACATTTTGTATGGTCCATTGTGATGCCTTCGAATTTCATCTAGAGTCAAAAGGTGTGCTTGCATTATTTACAAGAGGAAAAATACTTAATTTTTTATTAATGATTTCCCCGAACTCTATTACCATGATGTAGAGTTTAGTTCGGTTCATTCTGTGGATACTCTCTTGCTGACCTCTTTGAAGTCCGATGACTTGAAAAAGTGTAATGAGGGGAACATTCACTTCTGCAATATTGTCATAAAAGAGTGTCAAAATCTCAACCGTTATATATACATACACGTAGTGATGTATCCACTGCCCTTCTACATACTAGTGAATTAGGGTGATGGTGATGAGATGATTTCAAGACGCCTTTACTTTTGCCACATCACATGTATAATCAAACTGTGTATAGTGACCTTTTCTCTTGTAGTGGTAGATATGCTAGTATTTTCCAAGAGCAATTTGAAATTATTTACTTTTAATATTTGACTCAAGTTCAAGTTCCTTTTTGAGTTCCTTTCATTATCAATCTACATACGTTTGTAAAAAAAATTATCCCAAAGGGCTCAATTGCCCGTTATTTGGGAAAAACAAGAACAGAACTAAATATAAATTACTATTAAATACATTCATACTTAAAATATATTTAGATTCTAGTCACCAATCCTTACCCGAGTACAACTGGTCTCCGCACCACCTACTTAAAGAAAATTATGCATCGAGGATCTAACATCGACATCAAGTCAGAGTGAAGTTTAAGGATGGATGGCACTTGTACATCTTGCTTGTTCCTAGTTTCATAAGGACTGACATTTCTAACAATTTTAAGAAGTCCGGAAAAACTTGATGGAAGGTCTTCACAGAAATATTGAAATGCAATGAAAGATAGGTCTATTGTATGATAGACTACAGGACTTTTAATGATTTTAGATGGAGATTATGTAAAGGTGTAAGTAAAGATGGAAATGTAGAGATCCACACTGACGAACAGGATAGGGGATGATTCGTCAGGTGGTGCAGCCCCAGGGCTCTGACAGAGCGTTCTTCATGTTGACCAGGCGTAGTCAAGGCTCCGACCAAATCATCTCTTTTCTGGCACAATTGACAACAGACATTTGACCGTGGGGTGCATAAAAGTCAATAGAGGTCGTTGAAATATGTAAGGAAAAGGGACGGCCCAAGAACTGAGCCTTGCGGCAATCCAATTTTAACTGGAACACGCTCATCAGAAGCTACAACTGCAATGGATAAGCCAGTTAGGAATGAAGAAAACCAGGACAGAGCTTCTCCACGAATACCTTGATGATACAACTTCCCAATAAGGATCTCGTGTGTAAGACTGTCAAAAGCTTTCTTCACATCAAGGAATATTGCCACAGGGATAAGGCCGAAGTCTAAGGACTGTCGTATAAAATGAAGAAGCATATAGCATGTGTGTTCTTTTGAGCGCTTCTCCCGAAAAGCAAACTGGTGCCGATAAGAAAACTTATTCGCATCCATGAAACTCAGCAGACGCTTTAGCAAAGTTTGTTCAAATATTGTAGAAAAAACAGACAGAAGAGATATAGGCCTATAGTTTCCCAGGCTCTCCCGGTCACCTCCTTTAACTATTGCTAACACTCGTGCCAAATTGATACAGTGAGGACAAAATTCTGAGCTTAAATGACTGGTCAACCACAGTGCACAGCTGGTGTAAGAATTGAGAGAAGAATTGGTTTAATTAGTTTGGCAGGAATTTGGTCGAATCAATATGAAGAATTTCTTAATGATGAAATTACTATTATCAGTCCCTGCTCAGTAACTCACTCAAGAACCATCGACTTTGCACAGGAAGGGCCAAGGAACTGCTTCCACGATCTATAACTTTAACAAGGAACCACATTAACCGCTGTTGTTTTCCCGACGTTAGCAAAAAATTTAGTCATCTGATGTCGCACTTGGTCTTCATCCAAGAAAAGCTGATTCGGAACATTAAGTGATTTAGGCAGCTTACGAAGACTTTCTGATGATTGCTTAACTTCCTTAATCACATATCAAGTTTTCTTAATATTTTGCTGCAATCTGAAAACCTTTGGGAAAAATTTGTAATTTTAGCTTTTTGACTCAGAGTCTTAAGCATCTTCCGGTATACTATAAAAAGCTCTAATTTAGCATTACCTGGTCTATTCCTATACTATTTCCAAACTTTCTTTTTCGTCCTTATTGAAAATAGTATTCCAGCCGTAGTCCATGAGGATATGGGTGTTGATATCATAGAAAGACTGGGTTGGGGTGTTTGGGAGCGGTGAATAAATTTTTCCTTTACTGTCTTATAAAAAAATCAAATACCTTATTATAATTTCCTAAGCTCACCCTCTCAGGTACTATAAACTCCTATGACGTAACGAATAAATCATCTTTGAGCTTTTTGATATTTGCTGGTATATGTTGGAATCTTGATTTATTATCAGGGACTATTCGGCGGGCAAGGCGGGAGAGTGGAAGTAAAATTCCTACTGGGAAATGATCCCATGTATCTGATGCTACCAATTCATTTTCTACAGAATGTATAAATGAGAACATATTGTCAACAAAGGATTCAGGCTGGTTCGAAATTTTTGCAGGGATATTTATACATGGACTTAGCCAAGAATGGATTACTAGTGCCTGTATATCACAAGCCCGACTCAATGACATGTCCATCATCTCAACTTTAGAATCACCAATTAAAATTATTACTGACTTTTCAGACAACACTTTCCCAAGAAGGTTTTCTAATATTTCTATAAATTGTTCTGTTCATCCGCCTTGAGATCTATATATTTCACCAATCTTTTATTTGGAGATAGTAGCCAATTTTATGAACAGTGATTCAAATACTCGTTCAAGATTTGTTGTCAGATCATCTCTTCATACAACTGCCAGGTTACAAAATTCATAAAATCCTAACCCCTTCCCTCCTTTGTTGCTATCTTCCTATTTAGAAATATTGCATAATATCCAGGTATATCCATGAGAACCTGGTTCTTTTCATTTAAAGAAGTTTTACATAAGCCAATAATCCCAGGGTTAGAATTCCTACATATAAGCTGTATATCATCCAGGGAAGAACTCAGTCATTGAGCCTTCAAATGCTGAGCCCGGAGGACATCCTACAGCCGAGCTCCAGCTTCCCATAACCCAAATTCCTCTACAAAATTATTATCAATAATATTATCAGAATTTTCATGAGAATTCATAGTCGGTATTCTTCCTATAGGGTTGTTAAAAATTTCATTATAATTTACTCTATGACTTTCATATTTATCTAATTTCCTTTTCGTGTGATTATCGTAATTCCTCGATGAAGATTCAATTTCATACATTACTACTCACCAATTTAGGTGATGAATAGAGACCACGCTGTGGTCGAGTGAACAAAGAGTAAATAACATGGAAAGAGAGAAATGGAAATATAAGAAAATAAATAAGAAAAACATAGATGCACATTGCAAAAGAAAGAAAGAAAGAAGTAAATAATATAGTAAATTAAGAAAAGAAAAAATAAGACAATAACAAAAAATACACAGAAACACGGCCTTTGCAAAAAAGTGCAGAAAATTTGCTTCCCCTCACTTTACTGTTGCGAAAATATTCAATAGTTCAGGTCGTGCGTCAGAAGCACCATCACTAGTAACTGCGAATAAAACCCGGGCGATGGGGTCATGGCCTGCATCACTGAACTTAACCCAGTTTGAGATAGATTTTTTTTTTGTTTCTAGCCATAGTTTAGCACTCTGTTGCATGATTTTAGTTTGAGACCACGATCAGCACTGTCGCATTCCCTATATGTTTTTATGAACACAAATGCAATGTTAAGAATTTCCAAAGGTAATTTTGTTTTCTCATTATGCGAGGGTTACATTCAGCAGCTCAAATTTTATTCAAAATACAAATTGCAAAATTAAACGTATGACACGTAAGACAGTATTAATGAACGTACAATTATTGAATTACACATTTTAAAAGCAATTATTGAGGGCTTTAAAGGACAGGTACCTCAAATTAGGTTTTGGTACGATTTTTCCTGAACTCTAAGCTTTGGCAAGGTGGCTTACAGGACCTTAACCAGAGGCTGTTACAGTCCAAGATTTTAAATATAAGTCTGAGATTGCAATTTAAGCCCCGTTGGGAATTTTGGAAGCTTGTAAACTGAACTCACAAGTTCTTCCCACGCTTTGCATGTTCAGATGATAGGTCATTACTGATGCTGTTTCCTGTGCCTTTTAGGATACCATCACAAGCTAGGATGCTATCTTTATGCCTATGATTCAGAACAAAGAGAAAAATAGGATCCGAAACGGGGAGAGAGTTTGAGCGAGAAGGGCGCTTGGTCTTGTTTTTAATTCTGTACATTGCCGTGAATTTTATTAGGATAGCCATCGAACGCAAAAACTGTGAAGAGTTCATAACACTAATCACTTTTATAGTTTGTTTTTGGGTGCCCTTAAATAATTTTATATCTTTCGTCTTGTCTTTCGACGTCAAACCATTGTCTTGGATTCCTCACATCAAAGTTTTGTGTTCACCTCATGGTATTGTATAGGAAGATAACGAGGTCATCACGGTATTTTCTCATAGTAAAACTTTACACGTTTGTGTGCTTCACAAGCTATTTTTGTGTTTGTATTGAATTTCACACAGAATCTCATCTAAAACAAATACATTTTGACCCTCAACCCGATTAATTTGAAAAACATTTATTATATTTATTTTGAAATTGTTCTACCCATTTATTCTTGAATCTTTTAGGCACCTCCTTGAATCTCATCTTAGAAACTTGTCCAAACTACACAGTTGCAAGTTCATAACGGAGAAATTTATTAGGTATGTACATGTTAAAATTAGATGGTCTCTAGAGACTCCTTTCAGGGGGTTTCTAAATATCCTGCGATTGAGTGCCACTCCAATGGGATTTTACAGGGTTCCTATCTCTGAAAGGGATTCCAGAAAATTTCTAACCCCATAAAATGAAAAATAGAGTGTTCCTCAGTACATCGAATTAATAGATAGGATATGAATGAATGAATGAATGAATGAATAGTAATCTTTAAAAATAAAAATCCCAAGCGTAGCAATAAAAAAAGGAAAAAAATTAGTTAAAATTTGATAAAACATTATATATAAACGATAATATAGATAATCAGTACAGCTTAAATTATACATTATACAGCTGATTAATTAAACTTTGAGAAAATGGCACATATAAATCATGATTTAGATAGAAGGAGATTTTAAATTTAGCTCATTTTTCAATAACAGTGGTAATGGAATTGGTTGCTCAGTATTTTGAGGATACTCATCGAAAATTCGGGTAAGAGAAAGGGGTTTTACTTTAAAAAATGCAGTGACGGAAGTTAAAAACAAACAACATAATAATTAAATTATAAGAGAAAAATCCAAAAATCTCGACTCCAAATCCGGCAATCTTTCTTAACGGGGAAAAACAAAAATTAAACTTTAATTAGGGATTAAAACGGAATATCTGCAACAGAACATCTGAGGAGAAATATGATACCAAAGCAATAGCTAAATGAGGATACTTCTGAATTTCTGACCCAATGTGGAAGATTAAGGAGGTACCTTTAATGTTTGTAACAATAAGAACGGACAGCTTTTCTATCCCACTCCAACAAGATTGACCAAAAAGGGAATAAATACAGAATACAGCATAGGAAATACACTATAAGGGCGTGCAAATGAAAATGATTAGACAAAAATTTTCTTCCAACAAGGAGTCTTCAGGAAAGTTTAGCTTTCTCAGGAAAATGCAAAATAAAAGCCAAACGAGTCAGTTTAAGATTTGACTGAGTAGGAATGCTAAGCCGAACAGAAACGATAGAGATATTCTAGAACAAGATTAAAAAAAAGTATGTCACTTTTACTCTCATTAATTGCCGGCCACAATTGCCGGTCGAGAAAAATCTTCCTCAGCTTGGAGAAATGACCTGTTGGGACACAGGATATTAAAAGCATAGTTCAATTGTGTAACATTAATTCCACGAAATGCAAAACTATGTAACATGCTTTGGCTTAAATATAGCTGCAACCCACTTCGGCTCAACAAAGCTATTATTTTATTAAGGAGGGAATAATAGCACCCAGTCTATTACATTTATTAAATAAAAAAAACAATTTTTTTTAACTGAAAGTAAGGAGCGACATTAAAACTTAAAACGAACAGAAATTACTTCGTATATGAAAGAGGCTGCTTCTTCATCAACGCCCCTCTCTTTACGCTAAAGTTTGACTCTGTCTCTCAATTCTTCTTTTTAAAACAGTAAAAAACTTTAGCGTAAAGAGCGGGGCGTTGATGAGGAAGCAGCCTCTTTCATATACGAAGTAATTTCTGTTCGTTTTAAGTTTTAATGTCGCTCCTTACTTTCAGCTAAAAAAACTTGTGTTTTTTTATTTAATTTCTGAACATTTTTGAATCAATGCATGTTTTGATTTTGGCTCTCCGCAGAGGAATAATTAATACGAAATTTGAATTTTTTTTTTGGCTAAATGGCCTTCTCATAATTTTGATCGAATGATTTTGAGAAAAAAAGAGCGGGGGAGGAAGCCTAGTTGCCCTCCGATTTTTTGGTCAATTAAAAAGGCAACTAGAAATTTTAATTTTTCATGAATATTTTTATTAGTAAAAGATTTACGTAACTTATAAATTAGCTTACGTAAAGAACTTTTGTATTCTCATATTTTTATTACATATATGAGGGGGTTCGCCCCCTTGTCAGATCCTCGCTCTTTACACTAAAGCTTAAATTTTGTCCCAATTCATTAAGAATGACCCCAGAATCACAAAAGCCGTAGAATAAATAGTTGAAATTACTAAAAATACTTTAACGTAAAGAGCGAGGTATTAGGAGGAGGTGAGCCCCTCAAATGGGTAATAGTTTCTGTTTGTTTTAAGTTTTAATGCTGTTCCTTACTTCCAGCTGAAAGAACTTTTTCATATTTATTTTTTCATTGTGTTTTTAAATAATGCTATTAAATCCTGCGCTCCCTTCATGGAGATTTTCTTCCCCCATGACAAATTATAAATGGAAAGTTCCCCCAGCATATCCCCCTCTTCTCAACCCCTCCCCTAACCAAAAAAATCCTCCTGAAAACGCCTGTACACTTCCCAATAACCATTACTATATGTAAGCATTGGTCAAAGTTTGTAACTTGTTGCCCCTCCCATGGGGACTGTGGGGGAATAAGTCGTCCCCAAAGACATAGCTATAAGGTTTTTCGACTACGCTGAATAAAACGGCTATCTCAGAATTTTGATCTGTTGATTTTGGTAAAATAATTAGCGTGGGAGGGGGCCTAGGTGCCCTCCAATTGTTTTGGTCATTTAAAAAGGGCACTAGAACTTTTCATTTCCGTTAGAATGAGCCCTCTTGCAACATTCTAGGACAACTGGGTCGATACGATCACCCCTGGGAAAAAGAAAAAAAAAACAAAAAAACAAAAAAACAAATAAACACGCATCCGTGATCTGCCTTCTGGCAAAAAATACAAAATTCCACATTTTTGTAGATAGGAGCTTGAAACTTCTACAGTAGGGTTCTCTGATACGCTGAATCTGATGGTGTGATTTTCGTTAAGATTCTAAGACTTCTAGGGGGCGTTTCCCCTATTTTCTAAAATAACGCAAATTTTCTCAGGTTCGTAACTTTTGATGGGTAAGACTAAACTTGATTAAACTTATATATTTAAAATCAGCATTAAAATTCGATTATTTTGATGTAGGTATTGGTATCAAAATTTCATTTTTTAGAGTTTTGGTTACTATTGAGCCGGGTCGCTCCTTACTACAGTTCGTTACCACGAACTGTTTGATAAACAGGAATCAATTCTTCAGAGCCTATTAGTCAGAGCAGATGACGTAGAAATTTTTTCTTTACTTTTAATTTACAGTAGAGATCTTTAAGGATTACGAAAATAGACCTAGACAGACCATGTTGATGAGTGTTTAAAAGCAATTGAATATGTATTCCAGAGTCGAAAGTTTTCCAAACATTATGAGCAATCAATACAAGCTTTTTCTTGTATCATTACAGTCAATTAATAAATATAAAATCGGGTCAACACTAATATGAGGGTATGAAGTACATGATAAAACAACATAAGTTAGGATTTATTCTAAAAGGCCTGCAGACCATAGCAAGACAGAATACACCCTACAATCAAAGCCCTGGAACGACATATAACAAGAAAAAAAGGAAAAAAAGAAAAAAACACAACAAGGTTCAAAATATTAGCTGAAACACCAATCATAAAAAACCAGTCATAAGAATCGTAACAAGCTATCCTCTCGAACATGATTCCCTGTGTTTATTCCCTAAGCAAAGAAACATATGCAACCGTTTCATAGCATGCATGTTCCGCTCAATTAACCAGCATTCACTGCCAAACACTCGTCCAAAACATTCATTCTGCATCTTAGACTAATATTAACACTTGGATACAAAATGAAATCAGTTTTCATTCACATATCCACAAATTTAGTAAAAGTATGAGCCATCTGCCTGCCTAAACTTCCCCAAAAAATTCCTTCTCTCTCCTAAATCCAAACTATCCCTTTTACCAACAACAAATTCTTCGAATTCTCTTTAACCAGCCAAAATTTAAAATAAACCTCATCCCCCCAACAATCTTTGGCTTCAGATTAAAACCTCAAAGACATAGATCGGTCCTCAGGAGCCTGCCACTCATGGATTTCCTGGTAATTTAGGGAATCCTAAATTAGGTCCAAAAATGATTTGATTCGAAGGGCCACAAAGGTCCAGCTTTTTCTTGATTTGGTCACAAATCACATCTACCGTCCTTCAAGCTCTCTAAATAAGCTGCTTTAAGAAGCTAAACTCTAGGAAACCTAATTATTTTCTCCCAGAATTTCACCATTCTAACCAATGTGACACTACTTAGGGTAAAAACCCAAAATCTGCTTTCAGTACAACTGAACTAAATCAATCTTTCAAGGCTAATATTCTCTTCAGAAATTTCAGCTGAAATACTTCTAGCTTAGCTAATTTAGCAAAACCCCAATCCTCGGAAGAACAATGTAGACCATAAGCTTACTTTTATCTGGAAAACTCTTTTCTGGATCCTTATGTCAGCAATCTGACCTAACTTACTGCTCAAAAGCATATTTTATAGCTTATTAACTCTTAAATTACAATATTCTACATGCCTAGATATCCCCGTTAATACAATAATCTTAACACCCAAATAAAAAATTCTTCTTCAACCTCTAACATCATTCCTCCAAAATTAAAAAGAACCTTAGAATCAACAGCCCTTTTCTCCTAAATACTAATACTACTGACTTGTTAGCGTTAAACTATAAATCTTTCTTTTCTAGAAAATTTTTATTATATTTAATTGCTTCTGCAGATTATTTCTACTATCCGTCACTAGCACTATGCCTTTCGCAAATTTCATAAGGTATAGCCTAAACTAATCCAAAGATACATAAGGGGCTCCAATTCTTTTCATAAAACTGTCCAAATGATTTACAAACAGGAAGAAAAGCTTAGGAGATAATGGACATCCTTCTTTCAAACCCCCATGAGACGTAACCAATTTAGAAAAAATTCCCAAAGCCTTTACAACAAATTTCACCCAAGGATACATATCTGTTATTATTGCTATAAAATAAGATTGCAAGACTATTTCTAACAGACTTTCAATAAACAACCTCCTATCTAACGAGTCAAACACCCTTTTCAGGTCTAAAAAGGTTACGAATAGCCCACCATTCTTCTCTCTAGCATATTTTCTTCTCAGTATATCCAAAGTAAAAATATGGTCAACAGTACTGAATATCAATATAAATCCTGCTTGCCTCTGGCTTCGTATTTTCTTTTTATCTAACCAATCTCTTAGCCTAAATTCCAGAACCTTACAAAAAAAGATTACTTAATACATTTTCCACAGGGATACACCTAAAGTTTTCATGCAACTTCCTATATCCTTTCATAAAAAGGGGCACTGCCACTGAAGTGTCTCGTGAGAAAGGCCACTAAACTTTCTCCACTCCAAACAAGAAAATTGTTGCAAACATGGATATCAAAGTTGTTCTTGTTGACCTCAGAGCCTCCGCAGACATACCATCTGTTCCTTAACACGAATTACCAAATCGTAATCCTTTTTTTTATAATTGATATGTTGTTGTCCCTGGACCAACCTCTCTATCCTCTGAACAATTCGACTCATTTGACAGGCAAAGTTCTGACTCCCTGTTTTCAAAATAATCTAGCCACATATCAATTGCTAGGAAATTCCCTTTTATTCACAGGTCCTGCATTGAACATTTAATTACAGACCAAAACTCCCTAGGGTTATTCACACCATAAGCTATCTTAATTTCCCTGTTAATCTTCATCTGTCTCTCTCTCTCTCTTTTTGCTCTTTTAGTCCTATTATAATATGAACTTACTTTCCTATATTCAGCTAGCCTGTGCAAACTCATTTCCTAACCCAATGGGTCTGTTGCCTTAAGTAGACTAATAACCCTAATCATCTCTTCCCTTTTCAGCACACATTCCTCATCAAAAACACTCATCTTTTCGGGTCATATGTTTTCTATCCCAAGATAAAGGCTTGACTCTCTCAAAAAATCTATCTGTAATTACCAAAACAGCTTGATCCGAATCAGATGGTTCTGAAAAATTAAAGTTCGAATGGAAATCATTTTAAAATTTCTAACTTTCTAGTTCCATTTTAACCAATTCTGCTTTCTCCTTTGCTATTAAAACTGGATCACGGATCTTTTCCTCAAATGCACATATTTCCCTCACCCTTTTAAACCATCAAGTACACGCCCTCAGCTTAATACTCACTGGCAAATGGTCATATCCAACCAACCGTGGGACCCTGAGGTCCACCTCCCGGTGCCAAAGAGACAAACTATATAAAATATAATTAATGAAACTCGGCCAAAACCCAATATAACACGAATAATCACCCATACCAGAATCCCCTCCTATTGTTCCTTTCATAATTAGCAACCCTTCCTTTTTACAAAAAATTAATAAATTATTCGACCATATATTTATTTTTCAACGCATATACCTACTTTTCCTAATAGGAAAAAAATACTCACATTCATTCTCCAAATAAACATTCTGAGGCAAGGAAACAACGAACACAATAAGGTAAACATTATTAATTGATAATATCAACCATTATAAATTTTCAGATTCACTTTCTAGCATACGAAATAAATTAAATAGACCCTTCTTTAAAAGCACCGAAACTCCTCCATAGTATCTACCATTTGCCAAAATTTTTCTCCATCACTGAAAAACAACAAAATATTCATATGACAAAAAGTAATCAAGAAAATTCCACGTCCGAACAAGGCAAAGAACATCCCAACTTTCGCAACCAGCATAAGTACTTGACTCTATTAAATTTTATAACATTTCCCTACTATAACCTTGCCAATTCCAAACTACAAAATGTAATCACAAATCAATATGGCCCTCTCTTGCCTATTCAGGCAATTTTGACTGGTTCCTGGGCACTACTATAGCACTGCAAGTAGTGTGCTCCCGATAGAAAAATATTGTTAGAGCTCTTTACCTTTAATAGCAAAGGTAACTATATCCATTGAAAAAACGTTAGGTGATGACCGACAACAAAAATCTTCTGACAAATTAATGCATGATTTTCAATAAGATAGAATCATTATAAAACAAATGTATGCTACAAACCTAATCAGAATCTCTTAAACACGTTTCTTTAGATTTCCTTATTGCTTTTCTCACCACTGACACTGAAACTAAGAAACTAAATAAATGGTCCAAATGGTCATGCGATTCTGATTCTTGCTGTATTTGGACTTGACAGGCTTGTGGTGAATGTTAAGATTTATAATAGAAAATCCAATCAGCTTAATTTAGAAACTAAGCATCAGAACAGTACAATGATTTCTTATTCTTTATTAGCCCCCACACCGTAGTGGAATTTGATCGGACTAATTCAAAACTTTGATCAACTTTGTTCGTTCAATGCTTAGAAAAGCTAGGTGTGATGACGTTTAATAAGGAAACGGACTTTATTCCATAATGATTAAACGAACCCTAATGCCCACCGAGCAGCCACTAACTCAGTGTTTTTTAACCTACTGGTAAGCTCACATTCAATGCGGACCTTTCTTGTTGGAATAATATTTTTTTCCTGCTAAACACATTGCACAAATCGGCACAATTTAATAGATATCCAGCAAAAACTGCTTTTTGACAGAGGTAGGGACCATGTTTCATGCAAGAACTAGAATTTCTTTGTAAACAACGCTCACATAAGGTTTTTAATAAGGCATTTTTGAATTGTTTTTTGTTCAAGATTTTTTTTAATATTTGTTTTTCATGATTTTGTTTTCTTCAAAATTTTTTTACTATTTTTTCCTTTAAGATGTATCTTAAATATTTTTTCTTGAGTCAGAGACATATAAATGAGTTCTTTTTATTTTTCAAAAGCAAGGGATAAAAAAGAGAAATTTTTTCAAAAAATTTGAAGAATATGCAAAATAGAATATGTTAATGCATGGTCAGAGGCAAATCAATAGGACTTTTTTGTCAAGACAGAAAAATGTAACAGGGAATTTTTTTCAAGCTTAAAAAAACAGGCAAAACAAAATTTATGCAGTCAGAAAAATTTTCAAAACAGAATTTGTTTTCAGAAGTCAAACACGTGAACAAATTTATCTTTCAAAATTCAGAGAGACATGAACTTGAATTAACTTAATTAAAGAAATGGTCATTTTTCCTTTTTACTGTCTTTGGTACTTTAAGGTTGGGCTCAGATGTCATTTTCACTATCCTTCGCACATTGAGGATGGGTTGAGGTATATTTATGCTTATTTAAGGTATTTATGCAATTTCTGCAATTTATGCAGTCAGAAAAATTTTCAAAACATAATTTGTTTTCAGAAGTCAAACACTTGAACGAATTTTTCTTATATCAGAGAGACATGAACTTGAATTACGTGATTTAAATAATTGGTTATTTTTCCTTTTCACTGTCTTTGGTACTTTAAGGTTGGGTTCAGATTTAATTCTTACTATCCTTCGCACATTGAGCATGGGCTGAGGTACATTTATGCTTATTTAGGCTTCAACTGATTCAAACAAGCGACCGTATTTCATTTTCACTGTCCAGGATACTAAAATGTGTGGTTGAGGCACTTGTATTTTGTTTAATTTTCGAGCTAAACCAACGAATAATTGCATTTTAATTTCACTATCTTTGGTATTCTTAGAATGGGCTTAGGTATTTATATACTTTTGTAAGTCTTCACTTAACAAAACCAGAAATTACTTTTTATTTTCAATGTCCATGGTAATTCTAGGCTAGATTGTTGCACAGGTATGATTGTGTCAGTTACCACTTAACCAAAGAAGCAGTCAGATCTCCTTTTCACAGTCTTTGGGGCTTCGAGGTCTGGTTTATATTTCATTTTCACTATCTTTGGCACATTGAGAATGGGCTTAGGTACACGTAAGCTGTTTAAGTTTTCACTTAACCAGACAAGCAACCATATTTCATTTTCACTCTCCAGGATACTTTGACGTGTGGTTAAAGTACTTGTATGTTTTTCTAATTTTGAGTTAAACCGACGAATGATAGTATTTTATTTTCGCTATTATTTGTATTCTTAGGTTGGGCTTAGATATTTATTTGTTTTTGTAAATTTTTCTTTACCAAACCATATTTGATTTTCTTTGTCCATGGTAATCTTAGGTTGGAGTCAGACGCATATATGATTGTGTAAGTTTTCACTTAAAAAAAGAAGCAGTCAGATTTCTTTTCACCGTCTTTGGTACTTCTAGGTTGGTTTCAGATTTCATTTTTACTATCCTTGACACATTGAGGACAGGTTGAGATACAAGTATACCTGTTTAAGATTACACTTAACGAGAGAAGTAACTATATTTAATTCTCACTGTCCAAGATACTTTGAAGTATGGTTGAGGTACTTGTATGTCTGTGTACTTTTTGAGTTAAATCAACAAATAATAGCTTTAATTTTCACTATCCTTGGTATTCTTAAGGTGAGTTAAGGTATTTATTTGCTTTTGTAAGTTTTCATTTTACCAAACAAGAAATCATATTGAATTTCTAATGTCCATGGTACTTTTAGGCTTGATAGAGGTACATGTATGATTATATCAGTTTTCATTTTGCAGAAAAAGGAGTCAGATTTACTTGGGTTTAAATTTTCTTTTCATTATCCTTGGTACACTGAGTTAGTTCTTAGGTATGTTTATGCCTGTTTAAGTTTCCACTTAACTAAAAAACAGTTATATTCCTTTTTTACAATCCTTGCAAATTTGGGGTTGGATTAAGGTACATGTATCCTTGTGAAGATTTCACTTAACTAAAGAATCCTTAAAACTTGATTTTTATTATCCATGGTACTTCGAGGTTGAGTTGAGGTATATGTGTACTTGTGTATTTTGTCGCTCAACCAAAGAAGCTGTCAGATTTCATTTTTTCACTATTTTTGGTACTTTGAGGTTGGGCTGAGGTAATTTTATTCATGTGTAAGCTTTATCTTAATCTAACAAGCAATCATATTTCGTTTTTATTGTCCTTTGTAATTTTTAGTAGGTTTTAGGTACTTGTATGCTTATGAGAGTTTCCACTTAACCAAAGTAGCAGTCAGATTCCATTTTTACTGTCTTTGGTAGATTGTGGTCGGGTTGAGATACTTGTGTACTTTTGTAGGTTTCCACTTATCAAAAGAAGCAGTAAGATATCATTATCTTTATTTCTGGTACTATGAGGTTGTGTTGAAGTATATATAGGCTCTTGTAAGTTTCGACATAACCAAAAAAGCACTCATATGTCATTTTACTGTCCAAGTATTTTTGAGGTTGAGATGAGGTACTGGTTAGGTTAGGTTCAGATAGTTATGTGCTTGTGTAATCTAATTAATTAACTATATTTTATTTTCACTATCCTTGGAACTTTTAGGTCTGATTGACGTATATGTATAATAAGTGTCAGTTTCAAATTAACTAAAAATACAATCAGATTTCATTTTCACTATCCTTGGTACTTTGAGATTGGGTTTGGGTTTTATTTTCGCAATCCTTGGTATATTGAGGTTAGGTTGAGGTAAATTTACGTTTGTGTAAGTTTCTACTTAACTGAAACAAGCTATCATATATCAGTTTCACTGTCCTTTGGTTTTTGAGGTTTTACTGAGGAACATTTATCCTTGTGAAGATAATCATTAACCAAAGAAACAGCTATATTTCATTTCCAGTGTCAATAGCGACGAAGACCACACTGCCTTTCCATAAAAAACACAAAAAACAAGAAGAAACAATAGGGAATTTCTTAAGACAGTGGGACACAAATTGGCATGAATATTTTGGCCCTATTTTCAAGGGCGGTCCTCAGCAATACAAAAAATCTTGTTTCTTGAAATTCTGGTGGGTTCTTTCTACATAGAATTTGCTACAGTTGCATGGTATTTGATAGACACCTCTTTGGCGAATTACTGGAGTTTTATATTCACAGGAAACAATAGATATTTACATTTTGAATCAAACCATCCCCCAGAAGTTAAAAGAGGTGTCGTAATATATCTCATCGATCATGCCCTAGACATTTGTTCTGATTCCTACATCACAGCTGAACTAGAATTTATCAGGGACATTCTTTTTGGAAATGGGTGTCCTCTTTTATTCATTAATAATACAATTAACCGTAGACTGAAAAGAAACTCCTATTAAATCACCGATAATTTACCATGTGAGAATCGCAATAAGACCCAAAACATAGTTTACCTCCCATATATCCTAAAAATCACAATAAATCTTAAAAAAAATTGTGCACACAAAATAATCTATAGGTTGAATTTACCCAAAATTTGACAATCATCAATCTCCTAAATTCTGGTGAAGATAAGACTCCAGTTACTCGCCAAAGAGGTTTTGATCAAATAGCATGCGACTTCGGCAAATTCTATGTAGGGAAGACCAACCAAAATTTTGAGACAAGCCTACAACAGCATAAGGATGATATCACCAAATCTCTGAATTCTAATATTACTTCCTTTTCTTTTGATTGTGCTTTAAGCAGTCATGTTTTTATAATAATAGATATTAACACAGAACCTGCCACAAATAAACCTATGAGATCAGCAGCGAAAAAAGCTAGGCTGGCATTAAAAACGTGTTTTAAAATCATTCTCATTCCTTTCAATGAATTGATTTGTTTCATTACAATATTTTTATCAGTCCTGGTTGAACTTCGCTGAGGTAAGGATGCGGGGACTGTTTTGAAAACTTTTCATTTTAGTTTTATTGATTTTATCTTCTTGTAAGTTGTCTCTTCTTATATGTTTTTGTGTTGCTAAGGATGACCATCGGGTATAGGGCCAAAATATTCATTCTTACTTGTTTCCCACTGTCTTAAGAAATTCCTCCTTGTTTTCTTGTTTTTGGTGTTTGTGATTTTCACTGTCCTTGGTACTTTGAGGTTTGGGTGAGGTATTTGTAATGTTGTTTGAATTTCCACTCTACCTAACGAGCAATTATATTTCTTTTTCACTGTCCTTGGTCCTTTTTTGGTTGTTTTAGGTACTTGTGTGCTTATGTAAGTTTTTATTTAACCAACGAGGCAGTCATGTTTCTCTTTCACTGCCCTTGGGAGTCCTAGGATTTGTTGAGCTACATTAAGGCTTGTTTAAATTTTCTCTTAATCAAAACAAACAATCATAATTTACTTTCACTGTCCTTGATACTAAACCTAACCTTTTTATTAATAATCAACTTTGTTTCAATATATTATTGAAAGTAATTGTTGGCTCCAGTAAAAATTTTCCGTCGTTTCAACTAACCTATAATTTAGATTTAATGGTTATTTTTGTATTCATATTTAATGATATTTTAACAAAAGAAAAATTGCTTAAATAAAAATCATTATTTTAATTCGACTGACCTAAAATTTAAACTAATTTTGTATTATTTTTTTGCCCACCCCACTCTGTAGTGTGGCCTCCTCCTCCTATGGGGGCAAACTTATTATTAAATATCATGCTTATATTTCACAGATTGCTAGGTAATTTCTCTGTCATGGACAATGAAAAAGCAAACCAACACTTTCTCGACTTAATCCATATATAACAAATTTTTCTTATATTAAGTACCTTTTTTGTCAATGTGATAAAACAAGATTTATCTTGACAAATTCTGATGTCTTGAAAATTCTTCGCGTTAGGTGAAAATGAATCGAAAACTTTTGTATATTAGATAAATGATGGATGGCGGTTATACATACATACAAAATATAAAGTATTAAAACTGAAACTAACATATTTATACAAATCAAAATAATTAACTCTCGAGTCGTGAACAAAATGAACTTTCGGGGTATTTACAATATTTTTTGGACAGAGTTCAATGACAAAATTTATTCAAAGTCTTAATGTAAATTTTTGTCGCCACATATGAGGAAATGATACCAACAAATAATTCAACTATAAACTCAGCATTTCCTTTGCAATTTAGAAGACACAGAAGACTTTGCCACCTCTGTTGGACATTTATTATACATTTAGCCAACATTAAAGAAGAAAATTTACGACTTTGATATTTGAATGAGATTAAGACTTTGAATGAACTTTGTCCATGATCTCTCTCCGAATTTTTTTTTTGAATAACCCGGAAGTTTATTATTATATGTATTAGGGGAAACTTAATTTTTTTGTGTAAATATGTTAGTTTCAATTTTAATACTTTAGTTTTTCTACTGATGATGATTGCTGCATATGTGATCGAAATATTTAAAATTTATACCTGTTATTGCTAACTATTTAAATGGAACAATCCTCGTTTGAAAGTTTTTTTAATCGTCATAGAAAGGCAGTGTGGTCTAAGAAAATGATACCTAATTTAAGGTGTTGTGTTGAAAATACGTCACATATATGGGGAAGTGGGACCAACTAAATATAAAATTATAGACTCAACGTTTCCTATGTAATTTAGAAGACACAGAAGACTTTGCCATATTCTTTGGAGATTTATTTTACATTTAGGCAAGATTAAAGAAGAAAATTTACATCAAGACTTTGAATGAACATTGTCATTTAACTCTCTCGCAAAAATTGCAGTGAATAACCCGAGATGTCATTAATTTGTGAATGACCCAAAAATAAATTATTTTGCACTGTTTAAATATGTTACTTTCAATTTCAATACTTTAGTATTTTTATTAATGACGATCGCTGTACACATGATCGAAATACTTAGACTTTTGAACCTGCTTTTGCTATTTGAATAGATGGATTTATCCCTATTTGCTCGTTATTTTTGAATATTTTTAAGGTTATCCTTTGGAAATTCAAAATGTGGTGGATTTATATGAAGTAACTGACCTTTCAAATATCTAAAAATGATTCAAATAATGTTGTTGGAAGGGTATCCTGCTTCGCTATATTACTTACGAAAATTAAAAGGCTACCATCTCAAAAAACTAAGAAATTTCTTACATATTCAGGAAGGGTGTGACTTATTTGACCTTCCAAATTCCTTAGTCATAGAATAGTATCAGTCAAAAAATAGTTCTCAAGTAAATGAAGCATCGTCACCGTTGTTCTAGCAAGTCAAAATCTTCATTTGACAATGACTAAATTAGTTAAAGATTTGAACTGGCGCTTATAAATTTGGTTGGCAAAATGTTTTCTTTAGTGCTTTAAAGGGTAGTATTTTTTGTGGGAGGGGGAGTCCTTGAAAAAATATTTTGGGGAATTATATTACCCTGGGAACCACTTTTCACCCTCCTATACTAGTTGGTCAGGAAAAAAAAAGAATAAATAATGAGCTGGAGATTATTTTTGAGGATGGTTGCTACCGATACAATTATACAAATTTCTTAGTCATAGAGTAGCAGCAGTAAAAAAACAGTAGTTGAGTAAATTGCACATCATAACTGTTTTTATAGCTATGCAAAGTCTTCTATCATCAATGATTTAATTCCTTGAGGACTTGAAGTGGCGTTTATAAACATGATTTGCACAAATTATTCTTTAGTGCTTCTTACTGCACCTTTTTTTCGGGGGGGGGGGGGAGAGATCCTGAAAAAAAAATTTGGGGACATTATGTTCTCCTTTAGAACCACTTTCCCATTCTACTTGGCAGGATAGAATAAATATTAAGTTAGAGGCATATGGCTACCTCTATTTAATGAGCTTTGCATCTTTTCCCATGATGAAAATATGTATCTTTTTGTTCATAATAATTAAATTAAAGATGTTTCACTTCTCATATAGCAAGTTTTCTTGTTTAAAAAAAATTATAGCAATTTTAACCATTTCTAATTTATTTTACTGAAAAAATTGGCTTTTTGGTAAATTTGTCAGAGAAGTTTCTTCTCTTAAGATGAATATACACGATTTACATTTTAAACATTTCATTTTTTGTAACGATAATAAATCATAATTGCTTGGATGAAAAATTGCTTTGGAATTGAATATCAGCACACATTACACTGTGCATCTACACGGAATAAAATGTCTTCAGTGTTCTTGATTGTTTTGTTGATTTTCTCTTTTATTGTTGATGTTATACAAGAGTCCAAAATGTTAATTGTTTTCTTAACAATTGCAAATAATGTTTTAGTCCCTGAAGAAAATTAAGATTTTCCCCTACTCCTATTTTTGTAATTTCCGTTTGTTCTAGATTTAACTCGATTGTCAATTATAAATATTATTTGTTTTAAAATATATCTTATTATAGTTCTTTTACGCACGAGTTTTCATTTGACTTTATTTCTGCTCGTATTTTCATGGATATGGTAATTTACTTTTTATTGAAAATCTTCCTTTGGGGATAAATTTCAGAATTGTTATAGAAACAGTCTTGGAAACTGTTGATATTTTTTCGGTTAGTCTTAAATTTAACATTTTTCTCCAACTTCTTCTAGAAAAATTTTTTTTTGGGGGGGGATAGTTTTATTTTTTTATTTAATCGGCTAAAGCACCTAAGGTACATTATTTCAAAAGTAGCTATTACAGGAAACGGTTGCACGAATTAATAATAAAGCGCATTGTACCTTTTATGCCAATATGTGTTTTTTATTCTTGCAGACTGTCACCTCTAAACTTAAAAACAGAGACTAATTTTTCTACTAGTATAGAATTGAATTTATTTAAAAATCTGATTTCTTTTACGTTACAATTTTATCTAGAAAACGATAATTAGAGGCCAAAATTACTTTGATTGTGGAAAAAAATTGGTTGAATAAAACCACTTTATTTTGCCTCAAAAACACTATAGTTAAAGAAAAAGGAATAACTAAATATGGAAATAATGATGGATCAATTGGGTTTGTAATTATGTTTATCTTGCGTTTAGTCTTTAAGTATTGTCATAGCTGAAATTTAAAACGCAAGAAGAGAATCTGCTTTATTTTCTTAAATTATAATCTGATCCCATATAACGAAAAAGCATGCATTTATTTACCTCAAAAAGATCAGTGTAATGCTGGTTGATGCCACTTTGTACGATTTAACAAAAACTATGTTCTTTGCTAGCATCATAAAAGGTATATAATCCAGTTTTATTCCTTATGACCCAGTTGTCTCTTGTCCTATACTAAAAATTATAAATCTAAAATATTTTAATCTGTGTTCACAGATTGCTATGAGATTCGGTTGGAATAACCAGTTTCCTCCTATATATTCATTTTTGTACTAAACAAAGCATCAAAAGAGGAAAAGTAAAAATATTCTTATATGACTCAAGAAAGACAAATTAATTTTATATCTATATTACATGAGTCTTTGAAACCGAAATTTTACTCTCTTAGAATCAGGGGTGCTATACAAAGTAATAATACTGAAACAGAAAGAGATATTTTCATTCTTACGAGAGGACTCAAGAGAATAAAGACTATGAAATTTGCAATAAGATAGGTTTAAAAGTGAAGATAAGTATTTCAAATAGCGGATGCAATTGCAGTAAAACCCAAAGCTGAAACATTCTAAAATCATTTTGATGGAATTGTTTTGCAGAAGACTAGGGATCTTGTGGTCAATTGCATTTTCAAGAAATGGTATACATGCAGTTACGACGTTTCCCCAAGCATCATGAAACCCGTTGGGGTGGGTGTCAAAAAACTTGCAATCCAACCATTCAACAGTTTTGCCGTTAGGCTAAACAATTTCGATTATCTTGCTGAAGCAATATCTAAGGGAAAACCAACAACAGTCACAAGGCAAGCAAAATCAAAAATAATTATTTTTGTTGGCATTTCAGATTTGTGAAAGAAGAAGCTACGTAAGTTCTCATTCTCCATGAGATTGAGAAATACAGGATTGATATGCTATATGTTTGAATCTTTTATTTTGGCTAAGCAGTATCTATAGTGGACAAAACCATACAACAGTTCAACTTTTCTACTCTAGAGTTGAAAATAACTCAAAATATCCTTATAGTAGTTGTAGTATAGTAGTAGTTTTATGGTAGTAGATAGTAGTAGTATTAGCCAGAAGGATACATTTTGAGCGGGAGCTTGTCTTTCCCACAATTGCCAGTATTAGGCTTCAAGGCAGCTCTGAACGTGTTTTCATGCTCTTGACATATGCCTATACTTCATATGCCACTGATGTCCCTAAGGATGAATTCTATATAGATTTGTAACGGATGTCACCTTCAAATACTATACATAACTACCTGATTGAAGCTGCAGAATTCAATGGGATACGGATCCCATCAGATAAGACGACCAATCAGGTCATTGAAATGTTTGGATAGGGACAGAGATAAACTAAGACTTGTTTAACGTTCTTTCTGTCAAAACACCATATTGAAGCAGAAGCCAGACCATCTATTGACTTGGCATTAAATCACGGTTTATCTAATGCCAAAACTGACTTTACTATCCTCTTCCAACGCTGAAGAAGCTCATTAATGAAATATAGTTTATGTAAAATTAAGGACCATAGCTCAAAATCTTATTATAGTCGCAGGCTGAAATAATAAAACAAAAATCAGGATCGAAATTGGTTAGTTGCAAGATAAAAAGGTTTGGCACAATCAAAAATAGAGCTTGAAACCTAGAGCAAAAATAAATTTTGAATAGGAGTAAAACTTAGTATTGATTTTTTAAGGGAATGGAAAGATTATTCCTGATGAGATTACTTAACCTGTCTGATATTATCAAGTAATATTAATTTTTTTTTCATTTTTCAGGACGACAAATTGTTATTTCTTTTTCTTTTCAGAGCAATGAAAGAGGTCTTTTTGAAGCAATGAATGACATCTCACTGACGCAAATATTTGTTAGAAAAAAGCTACTTGAATATTTTTTAGAAAAAGCATATAGTTTTTGTTGCCTTGAGAAAAAGAACTAATGTTTGACAATATCAGAGGAATTTTGGTAGCAATGTTCGCTGACACTACAGAGGATGTTTTAATAGCTTTTAAGATTTTGATAATATCATTTAACGTTTTGCTAATAAAAGACAATATTTTTTGGTACCAAACAATATTTTCTCATATTAAGTCGGGTTAATGTAGTAGTGTACAGGATTTTTTTAACTAATGTTTCGTTTAACTGATTTGACATTAAATAACTATTAGGTGAATCTTACATTAATTGAGTTGATTTCGTTTTCATCTTAAGGTTAAATGAATGAATTAGAAAAAAAAGGCTTTTAATTGCTCTAAGAAAAGAAAAAGATTAATATGTCATCCCACATGAATTTTGTTACGAAAAAAGTAGGTGAATGTTCTTACGGTGAAAAACAAACGTTTCTTAAGCCCTGAGAAAGAAAAATTACGATTGCTGGTGTTACATAAAATGCCATTGCAAATAGAAATATTTAGTGAATATTGCTAAGAAAAAATAACTTTCCATTTTCTTAAAATATACGAAATTGTTCGACGTTTCGTCTAAATTGAATTTTCATTTGAAAAAAGAAAAGTTGCAAGAATATTGGAAAGAAAAACCTTTTTTATTGCTTTGAAAAGAAAAAGAAATAACAATTTGTCGTCCTGAAAAATAAAAAAAAAGGATATTAGTTGATAATATCAGATAGGTTAAGTAGTCTCATGAGGGATAGTCTTTCCATTCCCTTAAAAAATCAATAATAAGTTTTACCCACTACTATTCAAGGTTTTTCTAATGGCTAATAAGATTTGCATTTTTTTTTAATTTATTAATGACAACCTTTTTTATTGCCTTAAAAATGACTAATTTCCTCTAATATTAGACAACTTTTGGTAACATCAGAAAACATTTTGTTATAGTTTAGTAATGTTTTATTAGTACCATACAGAATTTTGTTAGCCAATCTTTCGTCTTACATGATTTTTACCTTAAAATACAATAAATCAAGAATACTGTAAAAAATACTTCCAATTTCTCTTAGAAGGAAAAAACATTGATTGAAGTTTTCTTTTAAGTGAAGCTTGTGAAAAAAATTAGATGAATAGTATTATGAAAAACCTTCCAACTGCACTGAAAAAAAAAATAAACTAGCGTTTAACCTCATATGGATTTTTATTACTGAGACATTAGTTGACTATTGCTAAGATAGAATTAAACCTTTCCAATGCCCTGAAACAAAAATTTCGTCTGGAATGTATGTACAGAAAAAATTATTTCAGAAAAAATTATTGTCATGAAAAAATGACTTTCTTTCAATAATACTAGGCAAGTTATCTAAATGTAGTTAAGTGAAGAACCTTCCCTTCCCCTAAAAAGAAAAAAATTGCTGTTTTGTCTTACGTGGTTTTGTTACAAAAAAAATGTTACATAAATTATGTCAAATAAAAAAATCTTTTCAAAGGCTCTGAAAAAGAATTATGGCCAATTTTCATCTTACTTTAATTTCTATTACAAAACATTGAATAAAAGTTTTAAAGCAAAAACAAAACTTTCCATTATATTGAGAAAGGTGAAATTACTTCGATATATTGTATTTTTGGTAAAATTTGTCACTTTCTATGAAAAGCAAATTGTCCCCATTTAAACTATTGTTTATCAAGAATATTGTTAAAAAAAACCTTTCCCATGATATTTGAATTTTACAATCACCAACGAATGTTGTTGAGAATAAGAGACCATTAATATTGCTCTGAAAAGAAAAGAAATACTAATGTTTCATCTTACGTGATTTTTATTATTAATGTTACTTCAACAAGGACTAAAGTTTCACAATATCTATCAAAATTTAGGTCTTACGTCATTCTTATTGAAAATTGGTTACTATTTTCATATAGGTTACTATATGAGGTTACTTTATATAGGTTACTTTTCATTTCTGAGAAAGACGAACGAGCAGTATATCATCCTAAGTTCTTGTCACTATGTAAAACCACGTCCTGAATATTGTAAAAATAAATTCTATTGTCAATAGAAAGAAAAATTTATGTTGTTCAAAAATATTAGACAGGTTAAGTAAATAATTCAGAAAAAAATCTATTCCCTTAAAGTAACCCATTGACATTTCGATTTACGTAAGTTTTCCTTACAAAAAAGTTTACGAATATAAACTTTTGAAATTACTAATGTTTTATTTTCCTTTGATTTCCTTTACAAAAACATAATTAGAAAATATTTAAGGTAGAAACAAAAATTTCTACTACATTGAGAAAGGCAAAATAATAATTTTTTTGTCGTATGTGAATTTTCATTAAATAACTACTAAATCAAATTTTTTTCAGAAAAACCCTTTCCATTACCATAAAGAAAAAATGACTTGTGTTGGATAATATCTGACAAAATTTGCTTGGATCAGAAAATATACTGTCAAATAAGATAATCTAAGAAAAACAAGAGATTTTTTTATTAGTTTGGAATAATTTGGTAAATTAGTATTGAAAATCACGAAGATTTGGCAATACCTGACAAGATTCGGTAGTACCGGAAATATGTTTTGTTAATATAAAGTAAGACTTTGTGGCACCAAAACAGGATTGCGTTTACAGATATTTTGTCCCATACAAATGGTTATTTCAAAAAATTAAGTTAATGTTTATAAGGTAAAAAAACCACTCCATTGCTTTAAAAGAAGAACTAATCTGATTGATACATCATCTTCAATATCTTTCCTTACAAGAAAAAGTTACATAAATATAATTAAGAAATAAAAATATTCACTGGTTCAGAAAAAAAGAAAAAGACAAATAGGACAGTTTACCTAAATTTTCACTAAGAAAAACATTTTCAAACTTTTTACTATCGCACTGCTAGTTTCAAGCTAACCAATATTCCGATATATATATATATATATATATATATATATATATATATATATATATATATATATATATATATATATATATATATAACGAAAAGAGAAATCACCAATGCAACAGCACAAACACATTAAAAAAAAGAAAAACAAAAAAAATAGAAAGGAAAACAGAAGGAGAAAAGGAAGACTGTTTTCCTACGATTAGTGATTAATATAGACCAGCACTTGAATGAGGCCTTAACCCTACTCATCCATACGATCTCATAGGTCAAACAGCATAGCTATACACAATCAACCCTAAAGAATAATCCATGGACAGGCAGTCATGTCGTCAATAAGTACAATTCGTCATTTACCAAACAATAAAAACAGTAAAGACAAATAATTCAGAAGCAACAGCCCAACAGAAGGGCTCATCAGGAGAATACACACTTGCCTAAGGGGTTTCGACACTTTAAATTCTCTATCCAGTCAAGTTTTGTGCCTACCATAAAAGACCTATGGTATCCCCGTGTTTGGTATCACCCCCGAAATATATGCCTATGAAAAAAACAACAACAAGCAAATGTAGAACAACCAAGTAACACCAAAACAAGCTTATCCTGTTAATATATTCCTCCTCATAGCAGCAGTAGGTAAACTAGATGTGAGAAATTTTACCAAATCACAAATATTAACTCTTTGCGAAAAACCTGAAAAAACTAAAACAATTATAGATTTCATCATTACCATGTGGCTATTTTGAAATTGCGCTCTTTTAGACACACAATTCACAAAATAGATGGCACTGCATCAACTTTTTGCGAACCGGTTCATCTGGCAACTGGACTAATAGGTTTCACCCAATAATCAAAAGGATGATAGTCCTATCTTAAGATATCGTCAATCATTCTTTGTCAGGGGATTGTTGACCAAATTTTTCCTCCTAAAACAATTCAAAACCACAACGATTCCAATCCTTTAGAAATATACTTAAAGTTCAAATAGTTTTTTGTCACATTATACCAAGATAGGTATTTTCGATGGATCCCACTTATCGTAGTGAAAGTTCTAAAATAGAAATTCTTTAATTTGAGAGTCACAAACTTCTTCTATTACAGAATTAAAATTGTTTATTTAAATTGCATATCATCAATATAGCTTATATGGATTTCATATTCTACAAGCTTAAATATACTGATTAAAAATGAAGCAGTTCATACACAATATCCAGCAGCCCAATGTTTATAAGAAGAATGGACATTTTTGGCATTTTTTTCTCAATTGATTTTCGTAGTGCTGGTTTCAAACTAACCAATATTTTGAAATACATTCTTTTACTCTGGAAACCTGTTAAGGGAATCACCTCTTTGGTTCCTAAGGAAACTAAGGGGGTAGTTGGAACTGTGGGTTTCCTTTAAAAAAATTTGCAATATCGTTTTGTGTAATCTGTATTCCCACATCAATAAATTGAGAAAATACTTTGGGACCACGAAATATAAGATTCATTCAATAGTCTAGAGGATGAGAGTCCTGTTTCTAGAAGTTGTCAATCCTTTTTTGTCAAAAGACTTTTTTCTGCAAACACAATCTTTTAAACTTTTCAGTTAGATTTAATCATTTTTTTTAATGTATTAATATTCCATTGAATTTTTTTGTCCGAAGTTCTTTATATTTTCACTACTGAGTCTCGCAGTGCTGATATCAAACTAACCTCGGATCCATAGCTTAAATCCTATAATCAGGGTATCCATATAAACTAATTAACTATTGGCTCTCTAGTTTCTTTATAATCTTTATATTTTCTTTCCAAATTCTTTATATTTTCACTACTGAGTCTCTCAGTGCTGATATCAAACTAACCTCGGATCCACTCCTGCAAATCCTATAATCAGGGTATCCATATAAACTAATTAACTATTGGCTCTCTAGACAGATGGAGAAGGAATTATTGAAATTCAGATTTTATATCATTTTAATATGTTATACGCTTGGAATTAGAAAAACTTTATTTAATACATATGTTTGGCAGGACTATATTCAAAATTCTTGCATACACTTTTAAGGGGGGAAAAGTCAACATTGTAAAACAGCTTAACTAAATATTCACTGATACATTCATTTAGCATAATTAGGCTTGTAAAGTTATTTAAAATAGCTTTATAACTATATTCAAGGGATCTTAACAAAATGAAACCACTATGTAAAATCAGGTTTGGGATGATTTAAGAATAACAACTTTATATCAGGTTACAGTTTTAGCATTAATATTTACAAGCTTTAGAATAAAAATAGATTCAGAAATTTATTAAATATGGAAACAAATTTCCACTGAAAGATAAAAGCAAAATTAAAACTTAAAACAAACTGGAACTATTTAATATGGGAGAATATCTGTCGTATCCTTAATCTCTGCTGTTTACGCCAAGGACTCATATTTTGATCATATTCTATAAAAAAAAATCATCCTGAGGCAGAAGAGCACAAACACAATTTCTTACCTATATGTTCAGCAGTTTGGGAACCAGTTTTTATACCAAATTTATTGTCTATAGTATTTTTTACTTAATGCGCTCTAAAATTTAAATATTAAGGATATAAATTCCTAAAAAAGTATTAACCTTATATTTTCTGATATATTATTCTGGTGCCTTTTTTTTTCGAAAGTAACGTCGTAAAATCTACGAAAAGTTAAAAAACAGTGATGAATTTCTCAAGTTCCAGTTTAGTGTTAATCAATGAAAAAAAGTGTTTACAAAACTATCAGATGAATGACTCACGCAACAGACGAGCAACTCGTCTGTGGGTTTTCTTCCATTGGTCATCCACCGAAAAAACTGAATCAAATTAATAATTATTAATTATGTGACATTTCATTCAAAACTACGAAATTAGCTCCAGTTATAGATAATTCTGTGCCGAGCTGAAAAATGGGACCTATCAGATTCTACTGGAGCCTGATTAAGTACAAAACTGCCTTGGATCTAAAAAACCATCCTGAAAAAAATATATTATCCAAAAAAATAATCAGGCAAAAGTCCTTAAGCATGTTTTATCATATAAAAACAGAATGAATAGAAGGGAAAAGATCCAATGTAGGATGTTTAAAATATAATGCATACTTTTCGGTGACGATTTACAAGGGTAAAAATATGGACTCGGCAGGAAATTTTTCACTATACGTAGGGCTTTAATTTGTTACCTTTGAAGAAAAGGAACGTGAGTTTTTAAAGAAAAAAATGGGACAGGAATTTATATTTGAATGTAGTAGATGATAATAATTATCTGTAGAGAGTGTACTAGATTTAACCACCGAGGAGCGTATTTTTTAAATAAGATTAACAAACTAAAATTTTAAAGAACTTGTAAATAAAAGAAGTAAGGGATTAAAACAAATGAGAAGCCGTGTTTGAAACAGGGTTTATTAAGTGAAACTGAACTTAACCGTCTAATAAATGTTGTAGAAAGTGTGTTGTTTAAAGTGATAATGTCTGTTTAACTTATTCAAGGTTGCAACGAATCTCTCCTCCTCACCTAGAAGCAACACCAAATTCTCCACTTGTACCCATTAATACTGGTAAAAGTTTTTGGTGAAGGATTATATACGAAAATGTTTATATTTTTGCTGATTCTATTAAAGGTAAAATAGGAAGCAGAGTCTATATTTTTTCAGTATAAGAGGTATATCAATAAAACTTTTATATTAAAGTAAATGATGTTAAAACAAATGTCTTTACAAGATGTGCAAACATTGAAACACACTGAAATGACAATCGTAGAGCAGAAGCTTATGAAAAAATACAAAAGTCATTACCGGGGACTTAAAGACCTCGTGGAATAGAAAAGTTTTGTTCTTTTTCTGGTAAGAAAATTCATATAAATATATTAATTACAATATAAGGTATAAAAAGCATGGGATTTTCTCATATTAATATATAAACCAATTAAATAAAATAAAAGTTTGATTATTTCTTTCGACTGGCTATAAGTTTAATATCAGAACACCTGAGAAACTGTATTAGTTAAATAGGTGCAGTATGAAATAGCTCTAAGTTTGCTCACTCCATTCTGACACGTGGTTAATGGATAAATATATTTTTTTTCCTAATATATTCAAAATATTTTCAAATTCACACATTTTTACCAACAATTTGTTGAAAACTAAAATTAATAGTTAATTACATTAGAAATAAGCCATCCCCTGAAAAAATATGACGAGATGCAATTTGTTTGCTTTATGACATTGTTCTACTATTTATTCTTTTATTTGTTTTAGTAAGAATTTATTTTCCCATTCAATCATCTCCAAACTTTATTATTGTCACTTGCAGATTTAGAAACTCCTTAACATCGTAGAAACTGACGGCAATAACTGTTAAACAGGAGAGGAGTAGATTCGGTTAGTTAAAAAAAAAACTATTCAAAAGTATACGGCTGTCTAATTTTACACCTCAAGTTCAAGTTCTCTACTACACAATAAAAAATATTTTCACAAAACTATCAAATTAATGACCCACGGTTTAAATAACTCGTGAGTAGGCTTATAAACTCAATAATAAACAAATAATACTGTCTCTAGATAATTGAATAAAAAGATTCCTTTTGTACTTGTGGTATGGTAACAAAAAGTGTAGCTTTCAACTAATTCAAAATAGCCAAACAAAAAATAAATAAAATAAAATAAAATGAGGAGCATCCAGCCTAGAAATTAAATCAAATTAATAATTACTAATTGTTTGACTCTTTAATTTAATTTTATTATTAACCAACAATTTATTCCAATTTATAAAATTATGAAATTTCTTCAAGTTATATATAATGTGGTGCCAAAGTGAAAAACAGAGCCTCTAAGATTTTATTAAGGCCAGACAATCTACAGAACTGCCACAGGTCTAATATTTATGTTGTACCTGATTATCATCCTGAAAAAATATAATATACAAATGAAATTAGCCCATGAAAATGTCTATTATACCAAGAACAGAATGGAAAGAAGGAAAGAGGGAAGATCCAATGGAAGAATATTTAAAATTTGATAAATGATTTTCGTTGAAAGTTTACAGGGGTAACAATACGGGCTAGGAATGTCAATTTTTGATTATACACAGAGCTTTATTTCTTGCCTCTGCAGGAGAAGAAACTGAGTTTTAAAAGTATTCAATAAAGTTGAAGGTGACGGTCTATTTGAAGGGGAATTGCATGGTATTTAAATGATATATTTGAATCTCTTATTATTCAATTGTTCAATACTCTTTCTATTTTTATGGGCAAGCCCTGATTATTAATCGTCGTAATTTCCGATGCTATTCTCCCAGTACGAGAGAAGACGATGAAGTTTGTTTTATCAGAAATTAAATGACAATTTAATTGATACCTAATTTAATGATACCTAATTTAAGGTGTTGCGTTGAAAATACGTCACATATATGGGGAAGTGGGACCAACTAAATATAAAATTATAGACTCAACATTTCCTACGTAATTTAGAAGACATAGAAGACTTTGCCATATTCTTTGGAGATTTATTTTACATTTAGGCAAGATTAAAGAAGAAAATTTACATCAAGACTTTGAATGAACATTGTCATTTAACTCTCTCGCAAAAATTGCAGTGAATAACCCGAGACGTCATTAATTTGTGAATGACCCAAAAATAAATTATTTTGCACTGTTTAAATATGTTACTTTCAATTTCAATACTTTAGTATTTTTATTAATGACGATCGCTGTACACATGATCGAAATACTTAGACTTTTGAACCTGCTTTTGCTATTTGAATAGATGGATTTATCCCTATTTGCTCGTTATTTTTGAATATTTTTAAGGTTATCCTTTGGAAATTCAAAATGTGGTGGATTTATATGAAGTAACTGACCTTTCAAATATCTAAAAATGATTCAAATAATGTTGTTGGAAGGGTATCCTGCTTCGCTATATTACTTCCAAAAATTAAAAGGCTACCATCTCAAAAAACTAAGAAATTTCTTACATGTTCAGGAAGGGTGCGACTTATTTGACCTTCCAAATTCCTTAGTCATAGAATAGTATCAGTCAAAAAATAGTTCTTAAATAAATGAAGCATCGTCACCGTTGTTCTAGCAAGTCAAAATCTTCATTTGACAATGACTAAATTAGTTAAAGATTTGAACTGGCGCTTATAAATTTGGTTGGCAAAATGTTTTCTTTAGTACTTTAAAGGGTAGTATTTTTTTTTGTGGGAGGGGGAGTCCTTGAAAAAATATTTTGGGGAATTATATTACCCTGGGAACCACTTTTCACCCTCCTATACTAGTTGGTCAGGAAAAAAAAGAATAAATAATGAGCTGGAGACAATTTTTGAGCATGGTTGCTACCGATACAATTATACAAATTTCTTAGTCATAGAGTAGCAGCAGTAAAAAAACAGTAGTTGAGTAAATTGCACATCATAACTGTTTTTATAGCTATGCAAAGTCTTCTATCAACAATGATTTAATTCCTTGAGGACTTGAAGTGGCGTTTATAAACATGATTTGCACAAATTTATTTTTAGTGCTTCTTACTGCACCTTTTTTTTGGGGGGGGAGAGATCCAAAAAAAATTTGGGGACATTATGTTCTCCTTTAGAACCACTTTCCCATTCTACTTGGCAGGATAGAATAAATATTAAGTATGGCTAGCTCTATTTAATGAGCTTTGCATCTTTTCCCATGATGAAAATATTTATCTTTTTGTTCATAATAATTAAATTAATGATGTTTCACTTCTCATATAGCAAGTTTTCTTGTTTAAAAAAAATTATAGCAATTTTAACCATTTCTAATCTATTTTACTGAAAAAATTGGCTTTTTGGTAAATTTGTCAGAGAAGTTTCTTCTCTTAAGATGAATATACACAATTTACATTTTAAACATTTCCTTTTTTGTAACGATAATAAATCATAACTGCTTGGATGAAAAATTGCTTTGGAATTGAATATCAGCACACATTACACTGTGCATCTACACGGAATAAAATGTCTTCAGTGTTCTTGATTGTCTTGTTGATTCTCTCTTTTATTGTTGATGTTATACAAGAGTCCAAAATGTAAATTATTTTCTTAACAATTGCAAATAATGTTTTAGTCCCTGAAGAAAATAAAGATTTTCCCCTACTCCTATTTGTTCTAATTTTTGTTTGTTTTAGATTTAATGGGATTGTCTATTATAAATATTGTTTGTTTTAAAATCTATCTTATTATAGGTCTTTTTACGCATGAGTTTTCATTTGAGTTTATTTCTGCTCGTATTTTCATGGATATAGTAATTTACTTTTTATTGAAAATCTTCCTTTGGGGATAAGTTTCAGAATTGTTATAGAAACAGTCTTGGAAACTGTTGATATTTTTTCGGTTAGTCTTAAATTTAACATTTTTCTCCAACTTCTTCTAGAAAAATTTTTTTGGGGGGGATAGTTTTGTTTTTTTTATTTAATCGGCTAAAGCACCTAAGGTACATTATTTCAAAAGTAGCTATTACAGGAAACGGTTGCACGAATTAATAATAAAGCGCATTGTACCTTTTATGCCAATATGTGTTTTTTATTCTTGTAGACTGTCACCTCTAAACTTAAAAACAGAGACTAATTTTTGTACTAGTCTAGAATTGAATTTATTTAAAAATCTGATTTCTTTTACGTTACAATTTTATCTAGAAAACCATAATTAAAGGCCAAAATTACTTTGATTGTGGTAAAAAATTGGTTGAATAAAACCACTTTATTTTGCCTCAAAAACACTATAGTTAAAGAAAAAGGAATAACTAAATATGGAAATAATGAGGGATCAATTGGGTTTGTAATTATGTTTATCTTGCGTTTAGTCTTTAAGTATTGTCATAGCTGAAATTTAAAACGCAAGAAGAGAATCTGCTTTATTTTCTTAAATTATAATCTGATCCCATATAGCGAAAAAGCATGCATTTATTTACCTCAAAAAGACCAGTGTAATGCTGGTTGATGCCATTTTGTACAATTTAACAAAAACTATGTTCTTTGCTAGCATCATAAAAGGTATATAATCCAGTTTTATTCTTAATGACCCAGTTTTCTCTTGTCCTATACTAAAAATTATAAATCTAAAATATTTTAATCTGTGTTCACAGAATGCTATGAGATTCGGTTTGAATAACCAGTTTCCTCCTATATATTCATTTTTGTACTAAACAAAGAATCAAAAGAGGAAAAGTAAAAATATTCTTATATGACTCTCAAGAAAGACAAATTGATTTTATATCTATATTACATGAGTCTTTGAAACGGAAATTTTACTCTCTTACAATCAGGGGTGCTATACAAAGTAATAATACTGAAACAGAACGAGATATTTTCATTCTTACGAGAGGAGTCAAGAGAATAAAGACTATGAAATTTGCAATAAGATAGGTTTAAAAGTGAAGATAAGTATTTCAAATAGCGGATGCAATTGCAGTAAAACCCAAATCTGAAACATTCTAAAATCATTTTGATGGAATTGTTTTGCAGAAGACTAGGGATCTTGTGGTCAATTGCATTTTCAAGTAATGGTATACATTCAAGAAACATGCAGCTAACAGTAAAAGGAGAGCCAGAGGAAAATGTTGACTCCTTCGTCTACCTAGGGAGCCTCCTAAATTTTGATAACGACTGCTCGAAATTGATCAAACGAAGACTTGGCCTGGCAGTTGCTAGTTTCAAGAACCTCTTGCCGATATGGAAAAACAAGACTCTATCAACTTCTCTGAAGGTGTGACTCTTCAACTCTCTTATAATCTCAATAGCTTTATACTCAAGCGAAACTTGGTCAATAAAGACGCATTTGAGACTAAATGCCTTAGACGCATTGCAGGGATTACCGACATTGACCGAGTCTCAAACGAAGACCTCCAAAAACAACTCCGCTGTCCCCGCATTATCATGGATCGGGTCAGAAACCAGCAACTCTGCTGGCTCAGCCATTTCCAGTGAATGTCGGCCAACTAGATTCCAAAAATCACATTCGAAGGACGGGTTTACGGCACGCACATTAGAGGCCGACCTCGTAAGAGATGGACCGACAACCTCCCGGCCCATAACATCTCCCAGCTACTTCGTCTAGCGCCAGATAGATCGAAATACCGTCGCCACATTCACCATTTGCTCAGAAGAAAAGAAGCCTCAATACAGCCACAAAGGCCGGACGGGCGTCAAGTCAAGTCAGTCTCTTTTTATATCTTTTGAATTTCCCCAGATCTATCAGCCGTTTTTTTTTGTTTCTCTGCTATCTGTATGTTTTCCGTTATTTCTGACTTACCTGGTCTTTTTGACTTTCAATACTTTTATCGTTCTTTGTTGAACATTCAATATTTTATCGTACGTAGATATAATTGCTCTTTAGTTTAGAAACTAATTATTAAACAGTATATATTTTTGGATATGAAAGTAATATGTTGAGTTTTTACGTATTTGTTCTGCTGTTTAGAAACTTGTTATATACATGATATGGTTTTCTATAACAGTTTTTACTCTATAGGCTCAAAGATGTGGTTTTTAAGAATGTAACTTCCTATAAAAAGTATGAACCTAATATCTCGTTATTTATTATTTGGTTGCCTTTTCTACTTTTCTAAAATAATTTAATCAAATCCACGAAAAGTTAAAAAAGTGTACGGGGAACGACAAGTCATGAGACTTGACGAAAAGAAAATTATCTCTATATATCATAAAATAAAAATTAAGGGAATATTCTTTTATAGTTAATATCACTTTTATTGTAGCTGTTTCATTAACTGTATTTCTTTTAAACTTTGTCATTCTTTTAAGTGCCAATTCAAACTCACCCTCTTTGAACACCAGACCAAAATTCTAACTTTTATGGAAAGAATGCACATTTTTGTATATCTTTAGTCACGGATTGAGGAACTTCAAGACTTTTGATCATCTACTATTCAATTACCTTGATTTTAAACCTAGAATTTACCTGCTTAACCATCTTTGGAAAGAGTCAACAGAGGGATTTATTGGAATAACCTAACCAGGACGATTGTTCCAGATAGAAGGGACCCGCTCTGTGAAGTCCTTCCTGAAGTGTTCTATTATGGGGGTGTCCTTCTTCAGATAATTTTATCAAACTTTGATCCTTCTTCTTATTGGTTCGACTTCCTTTCCAATGGCTGGATAAAGGGGGTAAACAGGATAAGGATCATATGATGAAGATGAACTAAATTTTTTTAGAAAAGAGTCGTACTCATAGAAGTACAGCGCTGGATGAAGTTCTTCTTCAAGTATTCGGTTACGGTAGTGTCCTACTTTCAGTAATTGGATCAAATTTCGTGTCTTCGTTTTGTTGGTTTGGACTTTTTGCCTTGGGCTGGATAAAGGGGTAACAATTGTTTAGATGTCGTTTGATCAAGGTGAATTCATCTAATTTTAGAAAACAATCATTTACAGTGCATCAAACCTTCCATTTCAATGCTGGACCGAGTCATATATAGTGGCCCAGCAATTCCTGTTTACTCTTCTCTGAATCTTCTCTAGTGATGCTAACAATGCTATAGGGGCACAAGAGAATATTAGGCATCCTTGCTCAACTGAGGGTCTGATACAGGACTTTTACACTACGAAAATTGAGCTGGATGGAAAAGGTAATTGTATAGATCTCGTTTGAGGGAGGTTAATTCATTTTACTTTTAGAAAGCAGTCATTTATGGTGCATTAAACCTTCTATTCAAAAGTATGACTGAGTCAAGTTTAGAGGCAAAGCTATTCCTATTTATCCTTCTCTGGATCTTCTCTAATGGTGCTAACAGTGTTACAGGGGCTCCAGCATATAGTGGGCATCCTTATATAGCTGAGGGTCTGATACAGGACTTTTAACTTAGGATAATTGAGCTGGATGAAAAAGATTCTTGCAGCAAAAGTAGCTCTAAGCTCTTTTGGACGAGAGGTTGTCACTTGTTCATAGTAGTTATTACAAGAAAGTTTAATGGAGAAATGAATCTCCAGTAGACGAAGCTACGTCCACTCTCTTTTCAGTTTCATAGTAAAAAATAAATTGGGGTGTTAAGGTGGCACATTTTATCGGAGAATAAGCAGCTCCATTGTTTTCAATGCTTCAAAGTTAATCATTCATGTATCAGACCACTTTCTGATTATGTAAAATATAGATCTGCTGGATATTGGAAGCATGTTTTGGGTCCCTCTATTTAAAGATGGGTAAGTGTGTCATTCTATCGTCAGTAAAGTATTTATAAGAGCTTGCAAGGTGGTCTCCCATGTTATTTATGTGGATAAGGAGAAGTGTAGGCCCCGAGACACTGAATTTGGAAGCTCCTGCTTTCACTTAATTTTCATGGATAAAAAACCCGTCGAGGACAACCCACAGTGAACGATCTGAAAGAAGGCTCTCTAGCTCTATTAACTGACATCCATTAACTGGTTTTAGAGAAAGTATATCATTTACTGATGTGGAATATCTTTTGGCAGTTTCTGCAGCGAATGCATTTCCAGAAAAGTAATGACAATGGTCTAGCTAGTTCGACGCTAGAGAAATTTAAGATAACATTTGGTGTGTTGTCAGGGCTAATTGCCTCATATCAATCATATCAAGATACCACAATTTACGAAGGGTATTGGGGGCAAAAAAATTCACACGATCAAGGACATTACCGGTTTGGTCCACTTCTCTACTGTCTTGAGCCAGACTCTAGAATTTGAAAAAAGTATTAGCTAGAGCTTCAGCCTTTTCCTATAGATCTTGTACCACGGTCCCGTCAATCAGTAGAGGAGAAAAAAGTTGGAAAACTATAGGTTCTATGACTATCTACCTTAGTCCTAATGTCCTAGGAATGACGTATGGTCGGATAATAGATTAATCTATATATTAAAAAATGAACTGAAATCATTTTTATACGATAATAATAAGGGGGCATTAATGCCAGGATTGCCTCTCACTCATGTGGACTATCTGTTTTGGCTTTTTTTTAATATTATCCATGATTGGAGGCCTACAACTATTTCATTTCAATTCAAGTTTAATTCCCCTTCGATGACGGTAAGGCCTCCTTCACAATTCTCCACTAATTTTTTTCCAAGCACGTTGAACATCAGGGCCAAATTTCTCCTGTTTCCAATCCCAGGACTACCAAAAGATATTAATATTATTCTTTGACTTGTTAATGAATTTAATCCTCTCCTTTTTGCTCTTTGAAAAAAGCCATCACTTGCGCGCCTTTTGCTTTTATTGGATAGCCTTCTTAAAGGAGTCAAGGCGTTCTTTAAGGAAGAGGTCCGGACAATATGATCCCTTTGGGTTGTGAAACGTAGTAAAAACTGGCAAGTTTTCCCGACCGTATGAGAGAGACGGATCACACAATTACGACCCCTTCTTGTCAGTGTTTTTGCTGCAAAACCAAGCGTTACAATTGACGTTGAAGTTTCCATAGAAGATAATAGTAGACTTAGCGTACATGCCCCAAATGTAGCTAAGAATTTTTTCAAGGCAGCAGGTAATACCACAGGTATAAGAATTGTACACTGTACACAAAATTAATTACTTATTTGGGAGGATCACCCTAACTCGCAGGGCCTTACCTACTGAATTTGGTACATTTTGGCATGAATATGGTATATTGCTCAGTAGATTTACAGGAACCCCTCTTCCTCCGTAGCTAGTGGCGCTACAATTTCACCTGGGGAGCGTGTATCCCTGTATGCCAACCCCACTGCTTTGTATATCATAGTTGAGATTGGTGTCGGTTATGAAAATAATAGACTGAGTTTGCTAAATATAGGAACTGTTGAAACTTTAATTTAAGACCAGGTTAGCAAAGGTAAAAGACGTTTGCCTGGTTAACCTAGTTAACCAGGTAAAAAAAGGTTTGGCGGGTGGTTATGCTCAAAACACCAATGCATCAATTGTCATGCATCATTAGACAGGGAATGGTGTTGTAATGTTGTTAATTGCCGTATCATTACCATGGAGGTGGTAGCTCATAACTGGTTTTTATTCAGCGCAAGTGAATCCCATCCAGGAAACATCTGAATATTTTTACTTTTATTTGTCTAATAAAAAAAATATCAACATATATATATATATATATATATATATATATATATATATATATATATATATATATATATATATATATATGTATATATATATATATGTATATATATATATATATATATATATATATATATATATATATATATATATATATATATATATATGTATATATATATATATATATATAAAATATATATATATATATATATATATATATATATATATATATATATATATATATATATATATATATATATATATATATATATATACCTTATATATCACCGAGGCATAACCTACAACTCTTATTATGAGGGCTCTGAGGTGTTTGTCTTCCTTAAAGACATAATTCCGGGCATTTCATTTACGTTGAACAAAATGGCTGACTCCAAATTTCTTATTAGATTTGTCATGGAAAACGGTAAGTATGAGAGGAATGTTAGTTGCCCTCCAATCACATTCGACTATTGAAAAGGCCACTTACCCTTTCCAATAGCCAACTCAACATTTCTATCTAATTCACTTGGCGAAAATACATGGTAAGGGGTCGGGAGTAACCAGACCTATCATCCTTATATGCCCTTAGCCATATAAGGCAAAGGTTGTATGCCTGGCAACCCTTGTTCTGAGGGTCTTAGGGGATTGTCATCATCAAATATATAATTTCAGGACCTTCTAAGTCTTGTTTAGGCTGGGAAGGTATTAATAATAGAATAATATTTGCTCATTTTATGACTGAAAAGTTCAGGGTATCAGTTATAGTAGTGTATGCCCCCGTTGAACCAACTGATGGAGATATTAGTGACTCAGATTAATTTTACTTGCAATTACAGGAGCAAACAGATAGGGTACCAGGTAGAAATATGGTGTTTTTGCTAGGAGATTTTAATGCCCAGGTTGGTAGAAATAGGGATAGATCTTATCCTAGCCTAGGTAAATTTGGTGAAGGAAAAGAAAACAGTAATGTCTATAGGCTTTTACAATTTTGTAGGTATAACAACCTAGTTGTAACCAATGCGGTGTTTGGTCACAAAATGGCCCACACGTTGACATGGTATTCACGTGATGGTAAGACAGCAAACCTTATTAATTATGTTATTGTAAACAGAAGACTAGCAGGATCAATACGAGATACTAGGGTGTATAGGAGTGCTGTTATTCATGTTAAAAGTAAAGATCACAATCTAGTAGTGTCTAAGGTTAATTTCAAGCTGAAATTTCAGAAGGGTAACTCCCTCCCGGAAAGCTATGATGTTGGTAGACTCCAGGATGAAAATTTGAGAAAAAACTTCCAGGAACAGTTGAATACTAAACTTGAGAGTTTAAAATTTGACAATGTGGAAGATGGATAGAATAATTTCAGAAAAACAATTTGGGAAGTTGCTGATGGTGTCCTAGGGAAGAGTGCTAAGACTGCAACTAGGAATATTAGTGAAAAAGCTTTAGGTTTAATAGAAAGTAGAAGGGGTTTGTATAAGAATTATCTGAGTGATAGGTCATATGAAAATAAAAGGAATGTAAAGACAGTGGAGAAAGCATTAAAATATGAACTAAGGAGATGTGAAGTGGAGGCCATGGATAAAATTGCTGAAGATCTGGAAGATGCAGCTAGAAACTATAATAGTAAAATATTATACTGGCATGTTAATAAATTGAAAGGGAGTAGCCAATCCGGACTAGTCCCAGTTAAAGATAGAAATGGGGCCACAATTAGTGATAAGGAAAAAGTTAAAGAAAGATGGGTGGAACATTTTAAGAATGTGCTAAACCGACATACAGTTGCAGGAAAAGATATAGATGAAAATGAAATTTGTGATACCTTGGATGTGAAGGAAGATTTGTTTAGTGAGGAAGAACTAGCGACAGTACTAAAAGGAAAAAAAAATAATAAGGCCCCAGGTGCTGATAGTATGATAAATGAGTTTCTTAAATATGGTGGTTCTGATGCTAGGAATAAGCTACTGAAGATTATGAACATGATTTTTGAAAAAGGGGAAGTACCCATTGATTTTAGGAAAACCTTAATTAAACCACTGTATAAGAAAGGTGACAAGAGTGAGTGTCGTAATTATCTTGGCATTTGTCTGGTCTCTGTAGGTAGGAAATTACTGAGTTATATGATAATTTTTAGACTGAGAGATGCTGTAGACAAAGTTTTAAGGGAAGAACAATGCGGTTTTAGAAAAGGTAGAGGATGTGTCGACCAAGTTTTCACTCTTAGGTTAATAATTGTGAAGTCCCTTCGTTGTCAAACACTTTTGGTCCTCAGTTTTATCGATTATGAGCAAGCTTTCGATTCTGTTGATAGAAGAGCGTTAACAAAGGTCTTATCGTTATATGGTATACCAGAAAAATACATTAAACTGATTTGTGCTATGTACGAGAATAATACTGCTGCGGTTAAGGTAGGAAATGAGGTTAGCAACTGGTTTTGTATTAAATCAGGAGTTAAACAGGGTTGTGTTCCATCCCCCTTTATATGGATCATTTTGATGGACTTCGTCTTAAAGAGCACAGGAAAGGCAATTGGAGACCATGGAATCAAATGAAGAAGAAGAACGCTCCTGGACTTAGATTATGCTGATGATTTAAGCATATTAGATGAAAGTGTGAGCAAAATGAATGAATTTTTTGAAGTTTTGCGAGTTCAGGGTGCTAAAATAGGCTTGAAAATTAATGTTAAGAAGACTAAGTCACTAAGGGTAGGAATAAGTGAAGATGAACAGGTGACATTAGGTAACCAAAAGATTGATCAGGTTGAGAGCTTCAGTTACCTTGGTAGTATTATTAGTAAAGATGGTGGGAGCAGTGAAGACGTTAAAAGTAGAATAGCTAAGGCTCAGGGTGTTTCTTTTAAAGTTAAAAAAGTTTGGAAGAATAGAAAGAAAGTCTGCAAACCAAGATTAGAATATTGGAAGCTACAGTGATGACAGTGGTCAAATATGGCCCTGAAGCATGGGCACTCCGAAAAGCAGATGAAAATTTACTAGATGTTTTCCAGAGAAATTGCCTACGGATTGTTCTTAGTACAGGGCTGACTGACCGTATTTCAAACAGTAGGTTGTACGAAAAATCTGGTTCAATCCTGCTTTCTAGGGCTATAATGAAAGAAGGGTTGAGATGGCTAGGCCACGTTTTACGGATGAAGGATGACAGATTACCGAGATTGTCCTTTTTGGCCAACCGTATGGGGCTACACGGAAAGCAGGTCGTCCTTGTCTGGGTTGGGAGGATGTCATAAATAAAGATTTAAAGGAAATGGGGACTTCATGGGAGGGTGTAAAGAGGTAGGCTTTAAATAGATTAAGTTGGAGGATAAGCGTGCGTAGCTGTGTTGGCCTCAGGTGGCTTGGTGCTGCAGTGAGTTATTATTAGAAGTAGTAGTAGTTTCAACTATATTGAACAAAATAGTAATCTCAAAACTTTGATTGGATATGTTTGGGTAAATCTTGGGCGATAGTGGGGGGTTAGATGCCCTCCATTCACTTTTGACTATTAACAGTACACTAGCCCTTTTAATTTTCAGTCAAAAGAGCCTTTTTCAAAGTTTCTCCGACAACTCGTTCGATACGAAGTGCTTTGGTCTAAAACCAAAAAAAAAAAAAAAAATACATTGCTGCTATCGCTCTTCACTTTGGTAGCACTATCGCGCTGCCTAGGATTAAAGAGATAGAAAAATATTTCAACTAAAAGTAACGACCGACTTAAGAACTTAAAAGATTTTTTCCATGCATGAGGGGGCTTTTCCCTCATAAGCCCCTCTCTCCTTACTCTAAATTTTCACTTTACTCCCAATGCTTTAAGAAAGACCTTACAAACATTGAATAACAAAAAACGTTAAATTAGAAAATAATTTTGTAAAAGTAATAGAGACTAGTTTAATGAGCATGGGATTGGCTCATATATAGACAAATTTGTTGTCTGTTTTAATTATTTTTTTCTACTTTCAGTTGAAAAAACTTATCTTTTTAATATTTTATATCTGATTGTTAATCAGATCAGACTGGAAAATTTGGAAACCCTTGGAAAATTCGAATCCCGGTGGTTTCAGCCACCCTCTCCTCTCTCCATTATGCACCCATCGACACTCTTTCATACTAGATGATTGAAAACTATGCATTATTTTACAAAATAAAAAAAAATTTAACCTGAGTCAACTTGGTCACTCCTAGGACACTACATCCCCCCCTCCTTAGAACCAATAATTAAGATGTACACTCAAAATATACATGTGAACTAGAAAAAATTACAACATATCCCAGACAATCATTTACGCTAATTACTTATAGGAATCATTACGTCTATGAAAAGGGTTTGCCCCCCCCCCCTCGAGGTCTCACTCTTTACGCTAAAGTAAATTATAGAATTAAAAAAAAGGCTAAATATTCTAATTATACGGCTATTGTTTTTCAAGAATCGTTCTTATAGATTTGGGACAAAAATCAAAACCTTAGCGTATAGAGCAAGGTCCTTAGGAGGGGACAGTCTATTTTATAAATCTAATAATTTCTTTCCATTTTTAGTTTTGATGTTGCTCCCTACCTTCTGTTTATTTTTTTTCTTATTTCTGATCGTTTAGAATAATCCTGGGAAATCCAGCTCCCCTTCATGCAAAATCCCTTTCACGTAAAAACAACCCCCCTACAGAGAAAACCTCTCAGATAATTTCATTCTAGCTGAAAACTCTACCCAGAAAATTTCTTGGTAACGATCTGGTGTAAAAACCTTTTCTTAGTGCACTTTCATTTGAAAAGATATTAATATCTGGTTGATTTTAAAATCATGTCAGTAAACCCCTCTTCCTTGGAAAAGTTTCTAGCAAAAAGCCAAAAGAAATTGTATTTTCCTGGAAATGTTATTTTTGGGAGGAGGGGGAGGGAATAAAAATTGTTTTTAAAAAGCATCAAACATGTTAAATTTTTATCCACTCCCTTATGATTTCTCGGAGTATTTCTGGTCTACGCGGCTATTATGAAAGTTAAGCGTAACATTAAGCCCCAAATTTAGAACTTGAGATTTTTAGTCCTTTTATTAAAGTCTAAAGGAATTGAAGACCAGCCAGCCACTTCGGGGTTGCGTTTTTTGGGGAAGGGGGATGCTATATTTACAGAGGGGTGATTCTCCGGGGGGGGTGTTTTTAGTTGAAGTATTTTCCAATTATTTTTACAGGATGGGGGAGGGCTATTTTTGGTGGGTTTTAATTAAAGGGGAGCTTTTCAAGGGTTTTATATTTTTTTTTGGGGGGGGGGGGGGTAAACAGTAGCCACCGTTTTTTAAATCATTTGGCATCTAAAATAAATTATGCTAAACTTATGTTTTGTGTATCGGTTACCTAATTAAACTTATTCAAAATATCATAGATAGAGAATTAAAATAGGAAAACAAAAAAATAATAAAATTTCCCCCTTTATTTATTTACTCTGGTAATTGAAAACAAAACCTTCCCCGCTATATCTTAAAACTCGAAACTCGACGACAAACATGGAACAATATTAAAGGATCATAATATATCAATTCCCTACTAAATTCAACTTAAGTATGAGCATTTCTTCAATTCTGGAAACAGTAGAAACTGACCCTATAATGAGTTGTGGTTTTTACAGGGTCCCTTGTTCGCAATAAAAATTTCAAATTGAGAGAACCCTTCAGCAGCTTTGGAACATGATATTTATTATTATGTTCTAGACTACTAGAAAATAATATTTTAACAAATTAATCCCTGATATTTGAAAGTAAAATAAAAATAACGACTTTGGTCATTTTTGAAAGAATTATTTTTTGAAAAATTAAGGGCAAATACTGGGTATCAACAAGTTCTGAAAAAAAAAATAGAATCCTTGGATGGAGAAAACTCTATTGCTTTGGAAAAGAATTACTGACCCAGATAGATAATCAAGTCCCTCGATGGAATGTGAACATTGCTAGTGGTTTTTTAACACCATATTTAACTGTTTCGAGAAATCATTTTAGTTTCCAGTCATTTTTGCGCTTGAAAATATATATATCACACATGTACTCAGGTCTAATTCATCTCCCTCGCATCCTCCCTTCCTGGAACAAAAAGAAAATGCATACCACAAATATAATTTTCATGCTTTTAGTCCCGCTGCATTCTCGACAATCAAAATTATTTAGTTCCTATAAGGAAGCCTCTTAAATATCTATGGATTAAATATCCAAATTAAATACCCCATTTCTTAAGGAAAGGTTTACCCCATTTTTTAAGGGACATAATTGAAGCTAAAAAATAAACGAATATAGACCTTCCTTTAAATAAATATATGGCTGATATTCAAATAAACCCGGATTAGTATAACCTAACTTTATAAAATTCACATGAGTTTTTTCTTTATTGAAATTAAGATTATCTGATCGCACTATGCAATTGATGATAGTCTTTCATTTATTCCGGCTGTTTTTTTTGTCTGATTCAGTGTTTTATCTACTCTCTTCGTATTTAATTCAAAATTTCCCTTTTTTCTTTGAGTACTGAGGAAAGCTTGACAGAAGTCCTTGGCAAAATATTTGCTAATGTCCGCTTCCCTTCTTTTTGCTAGCTGACTCTACCCTTGTATTTTCAGGTATTTATTTTTATTGCTCATTTTTTTGTCAAATGTTCTTTCTTTATATTTGACACAATTTCATATTTTACACTCACTTTGAATTTTCATTGTATATTTAGAGATCCGACCGTTAATGAGAAACAGTCAAGGCTTTTGTTGTTGTTCTTAAGTCTGTCATGCCTCTGAAAATAATTTAAGAGTGAAATTAAACCTTGGCGAAAAGTAAAGTAGCTTTTGAGATATATATGTGATTCTGTTTTACATACGGAATCATTTCTCTTTGTAGTAAGTTTTAATGTTGATCCTTATTTCCAGTTTTAAGAAATGTACTATCAAATTGATTTTTACCGGTTTTTAAATCATTTTTTATATGTCTTTACCTGCCCCCCCCCCCCTGTTTGAAATTTTTCCGGAAAATGCTTCTCAGAAACTTTCCTTCCCATAAACATTTTAAGACGGCTCGTCAAAATGAGCCGTCTCTTTATCTTCCACGACCGTTGTGTTCGATTGGATCCCCCAAGAGGATATAAAATTAACGCATAAGCGTAATCTGTCTTCTTTTAAAAGATATAAAAGTCTATCATGACTAATGCTTAACACCCACATGTCTTTTTAAGACCAAAACATAATTTGCACTTCACTAAAAACATGACAACGGATCATCAACTTAATTGTTTATTAAAATAAAAAAGTCAAAATATGTATAATATATTTTATTTTCAGCAAAGTGCAAATTATTTTCTGATCTTCAGAAGGTATGAAGGTGCTCAGAAATGATTTTTTTATTTTTCAAATTATAGGTTTATCGAAGGAAAATCATGAGATTTGGGGGAATCACATTCTTCCCAATTTAGCGGGAGTTGAAAAGCCATTGGCATGGTGGCTTTCAAAAGGTCATATAAAATATATTATAAGCAGCGTCACACTATAATAACTAGCAATATATTCAATCTTTTAAACAAGCTAATTCGATGGGAAATCAAAAGCTCTCTTGCCCTTTTCAAGAGTAAAAAGTAATTGGAGGGCAATCATCCCTCCATCCTAAGCCTGTTCAGTTTCCGAAAACACTCAGTCAAAATCTTAGACAATCATTTGTTCAACACACTTCAAATTAGAAATTACGATAAATAACCGAGTTAAACACAAACAAGCAGAAATTAACATGAATAGTACTGAAATATCCATTCCTTCACAAGAACAGACTTTAAGACCCGTGAGACATTAAAAAATAAAGGGAAAAGTATTTTGGAAAAGCATATTTGCTTTTTCAAATATTATACTGGTTAAGTTGTTTTTGCTCTTAGCAGTCATGCTGTTTTTGTTGTGTGCTGTGTTGTCTTTTTTTTCTGTATTTGGCTTATTATGATATTGTTGGTCGGATATTAAATATTCAACGGTTTCAAAATAAGATGGATAATGATTATGATTGTCTATGATGTATTAGTTATGATATTGTTATATTAGTTTGTTTCTTTTTCTTTGTCATTACATCGCAGTGCTAAAATATATTAAATTGACAATATATAGTCGTTTTCTTTTTAATAATGACCAACTCGAAGAATATACAGTCCCCGAAAAATACGGCTCCTTCCATGAAACTTTATAGGATATCGGAAGAGAAACCTAAATTTACTTCCCCTACAAACGTCTGACTTCTTAGCTTCATTACTCGTTATTAAATAAAAAAAATTGTAATTTTTACTATCAAACAGTTCGTGGTAACGAACTGTAGTAAGGAGCGATCCGGCTCAATAGTAACCAAAACTCTAAAAAATTGAATTTTGATATCAATAGCTACATCAAAAGAATCGCATTTTAATGCTGATATTAAATATATATAAGTTTCATCAAGTTTAGTCTTACCCATCAAAAGTTACGAGCCTGAGAAAATTTGCCTTATTTAGGAAAATAGGAGTAAACACCCCCTAAAAGTCGTAGGATCTTAACGAAAATGACACCATCAGATTCAGCGTCTCAGAGAACCCTACTGTAGAAGTTTCAAGCTCCTATCTACAAAAATGTGGAATTTTGTATTTTTTGCCAGAAGACAAATCACGGGTGCGTGTTTATTTGTTTGTTTTTTTTTTTTCCCAGGGGTCATCGTATCGACCAAGTAGTCCTAGAATGTCGCAAGAGGGCTCATTCTAACGGAAATGAAAAGTTCAAGTGCCCTTTTTAAGTGACCAAAAAATTGGAGGGCATCTAGGCCCCCTCCCACGCTCAATTTTTTCCTAAAGTCAACGGATCAAAATTTTGAGATAGCCATTTTGTTCAACATAGTCAAAAACCATAAAAACTATGTCTTTGGGATGATTTACTCCCCCACAGTCTCTGGGGGAGGGGCTACAAGTTACAAAATTTGACCATTGCTTACCTACAGTAATGGGTATTGGGAAGTGTGTAGGCGTTTTCAGTAGGATTTTTTGGTTGGGAGGAGGGGTTGAGAATAGGGGGATAGGCTGGGGGAGCTTTCCATCGAGGAATTTGTCATGGTAAAAGAAAATTCTCATGAAGGGAGCGCAGGATTTACTAGCATTATTTAAAAAAAAAAACAATGAAAAAAGAAATATGAAAAAGTTTTTTTCAGCTGGAAGTAAAGAGCAGCATTAAAACTTAAAACGAACGGAAATTATTACCCATATGAGGAGCTCACCTCCTCCTAATACCCCGATCTTTACGCTAAAGTATTTTTGGTAATTTCAACTATTTATTTTACGGCTTTGGTGATTCAGGGGTCATTCTTAATGAATTGGGAGAAAATCTAAGCTTTAGTGTAAAGAGCGAGGTACTGACGAGGGGGCAAACCCCCTCATATATGTAATAAAAACATGAGAATATAAAACTTCTTTACGTAAGCTAATTTATAAGTTACGTATATCTTTTACTAAAAAAAAGATTCGTGAAAAATTAAAAGTTCTAGTTGCCTTTATCTTAATTAACCAAAAAATCGGAGGGCAACTAGGCTTCCTCCTCCGCTCTTTTTTCTCAAAATCATTCAATCAAAATTATGAGAAAGTCATTTAGCAAAAAAAAAAATAATAAATATGCAAATTTCGTTTTAATTATTCCTCTGCGGAGAGCCAAAATCAAAACATGCATTGATTGAAAAACGTTCAGAAATTAAATAAAAAAAAACAAGTTTTTTTAACTGAAAGTAAGGAGCAAAATTAAAACTTAAAACGAACAGAAATTACTTCGTATATGAAAGGGGCTGCTTCCTCACCAACATCCCGCTCTTTACGCTAAAGTTTTTTACTGTTTTAAAAAGAAGAGTTGAAAGAAAGAGTAAAACTTTAGCGTCAAGAGCGGGATGTTGGTGAGGAAGCAGCCCCTTTCATATACGAAGTAATTTCTGTTCGTTTTAAGTTTTAATTTTGCTCCTTACTTTCAGTTAAAAAAAACTTGTCTTTTTTTTTATTTAATTTGTTTATAGGAAGATCAAAAATTAATTTAAAAGCAAAAATTTTTCAGCAGAGCTAAAGAGCGCAGTCAAAATTATGAATGAAAAAATTTATGGCATCGTCAAATTGTTTGAAACAGGCCTTAGAGAAGGGAAACCATGCCCAACCCACACCAGTATGATCATATCCAGGGAGGTGGTAGATTTGTTCTGTTTGTAAGTTCCCCTAAAAAGCTAGCCTCCCAACCAAACAATATTTCTACTAAAAATGTGTAATTTTCTGGTACCAGAGAACGATGTCTAAAAGTTTTGAGTGGACCGAAGTAGTAAAAAATCTATAAGACCAACTATCCTAGGGAAAATTACTTTCTTATGTCCTCCCCGATGACTACACATATCCGACCATTACTAGCGAAAATTATTTATTTGAACCAAATAACCAGCATGGGGGACCAGTTGTATTAATGCCTTTCTCGATGGAGAACCAGCCGTATGAATTCCTATCCCTCTTGAGAACCAGTAATAGCTGTGCCTATCCTGCTAAAGGACCTGTTTTTATTGCCAGGGGTTCACCGGATTGCTACCATCTCCAATGTATTAATATGCCCCAAACGGCACTCATTACCCGAACTTTTGATTTCTCCTCTCTTTTCTCCAATAAAATTTTCTGCAAGATTTGAGGGAATTTTTACTAAATATTTCACTGCTATAAGATTCTATTCCGTCTCTTAAGCATAATTGGATGACGGGCTAATAGATAAAGCTGTCTAAATATTTGTTTTAACTAATACCTTTCGAAGATTCCTTAAAAGTTCAATAAGGAATTATGCAAACCCTTTATCGTAGAATATCCATAATAATTACAAGAATTCATGACAAAGGTGATTAAGGGCATAGATTTGTACGTTTTCTCATTAGCAAGATGAAATATCAACATATTGCTTAAGTTCATTAAGAAACTTTAATTTTAGGTTTTAGGAGCATATTTGGTTATAATACATTTTATTTTGTTAATAATATTAAACAGACTCAAAAAATAGTAGATTTTTGTAAACAATTTCATATTAGTAAGCGTAGGATTAATATGGAAATAGGAAGGTACCCGTTTTCACACTAATGAGTTTTCTTTAAATCAGTGTGAGAATACCATTGCTTCCTTACACGAAAAAAGGAAAGCCATTTATAGTTAATTCCATTGATTTTACCATTTGTTTCAGAGCAATATTAAGATGCCACCCTATATGAAAAACCGTACAAACCCAAATATTTTTTAACTGATCCAAATATATTTGTTTAGACATCGTAGTAGAGTATTTGCTTAAAAATATGGAATTCATTAGCAGTGGACCACAACAGCAACATTGGAAAATAATGAACATCAGATTATAGGCAAAAGATATACAGGGCTAAAGCTAATTGACAGAAAAATTTTTGACAAAAAGCTAAAGAAGAGAAAAATTATTAAATTTATATGTTAAAAACTGAACAAGACTAAAAATTATAGAAATCAGAGACGATGTCCGTCTAAATGCAAAGCGACACAATAAAAAGTGATATTAGAGAAGTTTTCAGCCAAAAGTAAACAAAACTAAAAATAATTAATTTTTTTGGCTAAAAGCTAAACAAGGTAAAAAATAACAGACATCGATGACATTTTTTGTTTGGCTTGATGCTAAACAAGACTAAAAATACTAAGCATTAGAAATACTTTTTGACTAAAAAGTGTAAAAAACTTAAAATAGTGGACGTTATAGGGATTGAAAGGATTTGCTCATATATGGACAAATTTGTTGTCTTTTTTAATTATTAAATAAAAAAAACAAGTTTTTAACTGAAAGTAAGGAGTGACATTAAAACTTAAAATGAACAGAAAATAATCCGTATATGAAAGGGGCTGTTCCCTCCTCAAAGCCCCGCTCTTTGCGCTAAATTTTGACTCTTTCAAATCTAATTTTTAAAACAGTGAAAAACTTTAGCGTAAAGAGCGGTGCGTTGAGACGGCAACAGCCCCTTTCATATACGGAGTAGGTTTCGTTCGTTTTAAGTTTTAATGTCGCTCCTTACTTTCAAATAAAAAACTTGTTTTTTATATTTAATTTCCTAACGTTTTTGAATTAATGCATGCTTAAATTTTGGCTCTCTGCACATGAATACTTAGAACGAAATTTGCATTTTTTTTTTTTGCTAAATGGCTTTTTCTTAGTTTTGATCGGACGATTTTGAGAAAAAAAGGAATGGGGGAGGGGTTTAGTTGCCCTTCAATCTTTTGGTTACTTAAAAAGGCAACGAAAACTTTAATTTTTTTACGAACGTTTTTATTAATAAAAAATATATGTAACTTCCGAATTAACTTTCGTAACGAACTTCTATATTCGTATATTTTTATTACGTATATGAGAGGATTACCCCCTATTTAATACCTTGCTCTTTACACTAAAGCTTAAATTGAGTCCCAATTCTTTAAGAATGACCCCTGAATCACAAAGGCCGTAAAAGAAATAGTTGAAATTACTAAAAATACTTTAGCGTAAAGAGCAGGTATTTAGGAGGAGATGAACCCCTCATATGCGTATAAATTTCTGTTCGTTTTTTTTCATGCTGCTCCTTACTTTCAGTCGAAAAAAACTTTTTCATATTTATCTTTTCATTGTTTTTTGTTTTAAATAATATTGGAAAAGCCTGCGCCCCCCTCAAGGAAATTTTCTCCTCCCATGCCGAATTCCTCTATGACAAGATCCTCCCAAGTAACCCCCATCCCTCATCCTCCTCCCTATCCAAGAAAAAAATTCCCCTGAAAATTTATGTACACTCCCTAATAACCATTACTATATGTAAACACTGGTCAAAGGTTGTTACTTGTAGCCCCTTCCCTGGGGACTGTGATGGAGTAAGTCGTCCCCAAAGATATAGTTATTTGGTTATTTGACTATGTTGAACAAAATGGCTATCTCAGAATTTTGACCAGTTGACTTTGAGAAAAAAATGAGCGTGGGAGGGGGTCTAGGTACCCTCCAATCTTTTGGTTACTTAACAAGGACACTAGAACTTTTAATTTACGTTAAAATAAGCCATCTTGCAACATTATTTGACCTCTGGGTCAATACCATCACCCCTGGGGAAAAGAAAAAAATAAATAGGAACCCGTGATCGGTCTTCTGGCAAAAAATATGAAATTCTATATTTTTGCACATGGGAGCTTGAAAATGCTACAGTAGGGTTCTCTAATACGTTGAATGTGATGGTATGATTTTTGCTAAGATTCTATGACTGTTAAGGGCTATTTACCCCTATTTTCCAAAATAAGGCAAATTTTCTCAGCCTTGTAACTTTTGATAAGTAAGACTAAATTTGATGAAACTTATATATTTTAAATCAGCATAAAAATTCGATTCCTTTTCTGTATCTATTTGTATCAAAATCCTATTTTTAAAGTTTCGTTTACTATTGAGACGGATCGCTCCTTACTACAGTTCGTTACCACGAACTATTTGATGTTTGATGGATCCCTCGCAAAATTCGGATCCCGGTGATTTCAGCCACCCTCTCTTCTCTCCACTCATCAACCACTGACACTCTTTCATGCTAGATGATTTTAAGTTATGCCTTACTGTACACAATTTCAACAAACCTAACCTGAGTCAGCTTGGTCACTCCTAGGACAATCCCCCTCCACGGAAAACCTCTAAGATAATCCTCTCAGATTTCTTAACTAAGAAATAAGAAAAGTTTTTTTCAAAAAGTTAAAAAACGAGAGAAATGCATTGTTTTCAGACGTTAGAAGCACATGAAAGAGACTTTACTTCAGGTCAGAAATATATGGAAAGGATTTTGTCAAAGAAATCAAGCTCCCCTCCATGTAAAATTCCTTTTACGTAAAAACAAACTCCGTCCACGGAAAACCTCTCACATAATTTCTTTCTAGCTGAAAATTCTACACAGAAAAATTCTTGTTGACGATCTGGGGTAAAAAATTTTCTTTGCACACTTTCATTTGAAAAGACATTAATATCTGGTTGTTTTTTGAATCTTCCCCTTTGTTTAATTACTCTTGCAATTGAAAACAAGACAATACCCACTATATCTTAAAACCCGAGACTCAACGACAAACTTGGAGCAATTTTAAAGGATAGTAAATATTTTAAAGGATAATAATAAATATTAATGATACTTTTTGACTAAAAAGTGTAAAAGAATTAAAATGATGGATATTAGAGACATAGTTTGGCTCATAGCTATACAAGACTATAAATGATGAACATTAGAGGCATTTTTAGGCTAAAAGCTAAACAAAGCTACAAAATATGGACCTCAGAGCCTTTTTTCACCTATTTCTAAACAATACTAAAAACAAAATACTTCAAAGATATATTTTACTATAGATTGAACAAGACTAAGAATAGTAAACGTTATGGACATTTGTTTGGCTAAAAACTAAACGAGACTAAAATTAATTTGCATCAGACAACAAAACAAAACCCAAAATGATTTATATTAGAGGCATAGTTTGGCTATAAGTAAAATAAGATTAAAAATGATGGGTATTGGAGATATTCTTTGGCTAAATCCTGAATAAGACTAAGAATGATGGATAATAAAGACTTTTTTTTACTAAAAGATAAACAAGGCAAAAAGGGAATTTCAAAAAGCAGAAACCATTCAAAAAACTTTTTTTGGAAGCTCAGACACGCGACCAAATATTCTTTTAAGTCAGAGACACGTGAATGCAAATTAATTTTTTTTCAAAGTCCGAGAGATTTAAACATGATTTTATATCAAGGTCAAACATTCAAAAAAAAATTCAAAGGTCAGAGAAAAGTAAACGAAGTTTTGTTATTCAGAGACACATTAACAGGATTTCCACAAACACAGAAAGATTAGTTGTTTTTTAATTCAGATACGTGAATAGAAATTTTTAGAGGTTTTTTTCCAAGGTCTGAGATATATGAACAGGATTGAAGGGGATGGAGAAATATAATTTGGTTTTAATAAAAGTCAGAGACAACTAAATGGGAATTCTTAACATTTTTTACCTATGTCTGAGTTAAATGAACATAATTTTTCCCAAGTTAGAAACATGCAAACAATTTTTTTTCAAATTTCAGACAAGTGAACTAGATTTTTTTCTTTCACAAAAATAAATAAAATTTCAAAAACAAAAAATTTATAAGAGTTTTTAACATTAATGTTTTCTTCAAGATTTTTTTTACTCAAGATTTGTTTCTTCATGATTGTTTTTTTTCAAAAATTTTTTGATTCGAAATTCTTTCTTAATAATTTTTTCTTAAGTCAGAGACGCGAATGAGTTTTTCTTGAATCTGAAATAAGAAAAGCTTTTTTCAAAAAGTTAAAAAACGAGAAAAATGTATTGTTTTCAGAAGTCAGAATCACATGAAAGGGACGTAATTTCAGGTCAGAAATATATGAAAAGGATAATAGTCAAAGTTAAGAAATAAGCCAAAAAACATTTTTTCAGTCTTAAAAATACTGAAGCAGAATACTTTTTGCCAAAATTCAGACACGCAAACATGCTGAAGCTCACACAAACAAACATCGCAAACGTGAATCAAGTTTTCATAAATCAGTGACACATAAACATGATTTTCAGTGGTTTTTCGATTGTCAGAAAAAAATATATAGGATGTTTTTCAAAAGTCAGGGACACGTGTATTGGAATACACGTCCAACGCTTATGAACAGAATTTTACCAAAGGGTGTTTACCAAAGTCCAACGGTTTACCAAAGTTAAACACCTTAGGGTGTTTTACCAAAGTCCAACGCTTATGAACAGAATTTTTCCCATATCAGAAACATACCCAGATTTTTTCAAAGGTCAAAAATGTGAACGAGCTTTAATTTTCAAAAGTCAGACAAAACAACAAGATTATGTTCTTCAAAAAGTTAAAAAAAAAACGTACAAAAACAAATATTCTTTGTATATTTTTTTCATATGTTCTTCGTCAAGATTTATTTACTTAAATATTGCTATTGAATCTCTTTCTCTCTCTGTCTCTCTCTCTCTCTTTCTCTCTCTTCCTCTCTCTCTCTCTCTCACATCTCTTTCTCCTTCGTATCTCCCTCTCTCTAACTAATTCTCTCTTTTCACCCTTACTTTTTCTGCTCTCTTCGTTTCTTTCTTTTTTGTCCTTCCTCTATTTCCCCAACCTACTCTTGATTTTCCATTTTGAGCACTAATTTTTGGATTATTACTTCTTCCAAAAAGCAGTCATCTCTCTTTATCTAAATGTCTCCTTTTTATCTCCTATTTTGTGTCCTTCACTCTCTCTATCCCTCTCTCTAGATCTCAAAGTTTCTCTGTTTACCCCTTTGCTTCTTTTTTGCTGCGGGTAAAAAAAATAATTTAACATCATAGTTTTGATTCAAAGTTAAAAAAAATTAATATTTGATATATATAAAACTATTAAAAACATATAAATGAAATTTGAAATATTCCTTTTTTTTCTATATTCTTTAAAAGCCTGTTTTTATATTAATATATTTTTTCATATAATTTCCAAATCTACAGCTCTAGGATGCCTATTTATAAATATAACTTAATATAAAAAAAGTGCAAATTTCTCAATCAATTTTAATCTGTCTTTATTATATTTTTTTTCTCTTCCTATTTGGCGTTTTCATATTCCGTATCTTTTCTTGTTTGTCTCTTCCTTATATCTTCCGAAGTTTTCTTTGGCACTTGTATCAGCATTTGCACAAATCTTTGTCTTAATTTCCATATTTTTTTTTGTAATATATTACAATTTCATCATATTTTGATATATTTAGTTACGTTTAACCATGCTTCACTTCTTGAGTCTGTTCCAAATAATTTAAATTTACCTTTTCCTTATTTTCATTGTTCTCAATTAAATAGATTCAAACTTGATTTCTTAAGTAAAATTAAATAAAAAAACAAGTTTTTGTAACGGAAAGTAAGGAGCGACATTAAAACTTAAAACGAACAGAAATTAGTCCGTATATGAAAGGGGCTTTTCCTCCTCAACGACCCGGTCTTTACGCTAAAGTGTGACCCTTTCTCTTAAATCTACATTTTAAAACAGTAAAAACTTTAGCGTAAAGAGTGGGGCGTTGAGGAGGAAAAGCCCCTTTCATATACGGAGTAATTTTGTTTCGTTTTAAGTTTTAATGTCGCTCCTTACTTTCCGTTACAAAAACTTGTTTTTTAAATTTAATTTCTGGACGTTTTTGAATTAATGCTTGTTTTGATCTTGGCTCTCCGCACATAAATAATTAAAACGAAATTTGCGTATTAGCTAATTGCAATTATTCGGAAGATTTTGAGAAAAAAGAAGCGAAGGAGGAGGCCTAGTTGCCCTCCAAGTTTTTGATAACTTAAAAAAGAAACTAGAACTTTTAATTTTTCACAAACGTTTTCATTGGTAAAAAATATACGTAACTTACGAATTAACTGACGTAACGAACTTCTATATTCGTATGTTTTTATTGCAAATATGAGGGGGCTCAACCCTCGTCAATACCTCGCTCTTTACACTATAGCTTAGATTGTGTCCCAATTATTTAAGAATGACCTCTGAATCACAAAGGCCGTAGAATAAAAAGTTGAAATTACTAAAAATACTTTAACGTAAAGAGTAAGGTATAACGAGGAGGTAAAACCCTCATATGCGTAATAATTTTTGTTCGTTTTAAGTTTTAATGCAGCTCCTTTCTTTCAGTAGAAAAAACTTTTCATATTTATTTTTTATTATTTTTTCAAATAAAGCCAGAAAATTCTGCACCCCCTTCATTGAAATTTTCTTCCCCCATGAGAATTCTCTCCATGGAAATATCCACCAATGTAATCCCCCCCTCAACTCTCCCTCCTTAACCAAAAAATTCGCCTGAAAACGTCTGTACACTTCCCAGTAACCATTACTATATGTAAACACAGGTCATAGTTTTCAACTTGCAGCCCCTCCCACGGGGACTGCGGGGGTGTAAGTCGTCCCTAAAGACATAGTTATTAGGTTTTTCGACTATGGTGAATAAAATGGCTATCTCAGAATTTTGATCTGGTGACTTTGGGGAAAAATGAGCGCGGGAGAGGGCCTAGGTGCCATCCAATTTTTTGGTCACTTAAAAAGGGCAATAGAAATTTTAATTTCCGTTAGAATGACTCCTCTCGCAAGATCCTAGGACTAATCAGTCTATACGACCACCCTTGGGGGGAAAAAACATAATGAAAAAACAAAAAAAAACAAAAAAAAATTATACAAATAAACACGCATCCGTGATCTGTCTTCTGGCAAAAAATGCAAAATTCCACATTTTTGTAGATATAAGCTTTAAACTTCTACAATAAGGTTCTCTGATACGCTGAATCTGATAGTGTGATTTTCGTTAAGATTGTATGACTTTTAGGGTCTTTTCTCCCTATTTTCTAAAATGAGGCAAATTTTCTCAGGTTCGTAACTTTTGATGGGTATAACTAATCTTGATGAAACTTGTATATTTAAAATCAGGATTAAAATGCAATTCTTTTGATGCAACTATTGGTATCAAAATTCCATTTTTTAGAGTTTCGGTTACTATTGAGCCGGGTCGCTCCTTACTTATAGTTCGTTACCACGAACTGTTTGATTTTCTTTCTTTCTCTTTAAGTTTTGAACATCAAATCTTAAGAATATGAAATACAGAAGTATCTCCTCACTTTCTCTATCTTATTTCATCAATGTCTCTTTACCCTTTTTCGTCCACTCCTCTCATTAACATCCTCTCTACTGTTCTCACATGACTTTATTTAATTTGAGGTTTGTTTTTTTCGTAGCAGCCTGTGAGATATTTTTATTTGTTTTAAATTAAATATCTTCGTATACTAAATTAATTTGAGTGTTTTGAGTCTTTCTTCTCTTGCTTGAAAACTTGTTTTTTTCAAAATTAAGATATGATTTTTTGAAAAACTAAATTTGTATAATTTTTACTGTAAAAGTTTTGACCCACCTTTTCTAAAAATATAGCTTTGCATGAAACAGTCTAGTTTCTCTTCCCCTTCTCTCTTTCAAATTTATCAATTAATTTTAGTCTCTCTTTATTATTTTCGTTTTCTCTTCCTATTTGGCGTTTTTATATTCCGTATCTTTTCTTATTCATCTCTTCCTTATATCTTCCGATGTTTTCTTTGGTAGTTGTTAGTAAAGTACCAGTATCAGCATTTTGTACCAATCTTTGTCTTAGTTTCCATAATTTAGTTTTTAACTTATAACAATTTCATCATATTTGGGTATATTTAATTAGGATTAAACATGCTTCACTTCACGAGTATGTTCCAAATAATTTATGTGTACCTTTTCCTTATATTCATTGTTCTCAATGAAATAGTTTCAAACTTGGTTTCTTAAGTAAATTTTGTTTCTTTCTCTTTAAGTTTTGAACCACAAATCTTAAGAATATAACTTTGTATGAAATACAGAAGTATCTCTTCACCTTCTCTATTTTATTTCACCAATGTCTCTTTACCATTTTTTTTGTCCACTCCTCTCATTAACACCTTCTTTACTGTTCTAACATAACTTTATTTAATTTGAGGTTTGTTTCTTTCGTAGCAGCCAATGAGATATTTATATTTATCTTAAATTGAATATATTCATATACTTAAATAATTTAAGTCATTTGAGTCTTTCTTCTCTTGCTAGAAAACTTCTTTTTTACAAAATTAAGAGATGATTTTTTGAAAATCTAAATTTGTTTAATTTTTACTGTAAAAGTTTTGACCCACCTTTTCTAAAAATATAGCTTTCCATAAAAGACTCTAGTTTTTAATCCCCTTCTCTCTTTCAATTACAGTATATCTCCTTACCCCTCTTTTTCTTTCTCTTTCCCCGTTACTTTCTTTTTTCTATTGTATTTCGGCATTATGGAGTGACATGAGAGGTGTAGCATAAGTGGGAGGTAATAACGTCGGCAATGAAAGGGGGGGGGGGAATTAATGCTAGGTTTTTCTTCTCATTCAATTGGACTATCTGTCTTGGCTTTTTCTACAATAAGCCATGACTTGATGCCCCACAACTATTCCATTTTATTTCAAGAATCAACGGACTCAATCGATGCCTTTGATCTCGACCAAAGGCCTCGTCACCAATTTTCATCACCCCGTCTTTGCCTTTTCTTTGACTTTGTCTTTTAAATAATCTTTCACTTTGTCTGCAAAACCATATTTCGCTTTTTGATAGTATTTATGCATGTTATCTATAGCTTGAAAAACTGATTTTTTTTTTTTTTAAGCGCAAGGCCTAATTTTCCTTTAATCACGCAGGTATTACATAATAAAAAATGTTTCTAGAAATCAAAGGACTTGTAAATAAATCATAATTTAACAGGTTGAGAAAACACAGGTTTAGAAAACAGCATAAGAATGTGAGAGAAACTTTCCGGGAACAGTTGAATACTAAACTGGGTAATTTGAAAATTTACAATATAGAAGATGGGTAGAATAAATTTCAGAAAATAATTTGTGAAGTTGCAAAGTGTGTCTTAGTGAAAAAAATTAGGAACGTACCTAGGAATCTTAGGGATAATGTTTACCTTTAAAAGAGAACAGAAGGAGCTTTTAAAGAAATGATCGAAATAATAGATCTAGATCATACAAAACAAAGAGGAACATAAAGAAAGTGGAGAAAGGGTCAAAATATGAACTAAGGAGCTTTGAAGTGTATGCCAGGGATAAAACTGCCGAGGATCTTAATATTTAATCTAGACTGCATAATAGTAAAATAGTGTACTGGTATGTTAAAAAATTCAGAAGGAGTAGTTAATATAGACTTCCAGCTCAAGATAAGAACAAAGTCAAACAGTTCGTGGTAACGAACTGTGGTAAGGAGCGATCCGGCTCAATAGTAACCAAAACTCTAAAAAATTGAATTTTGATATAAATAGCTACATCAAAAGAATCGCATTTTAATGCTTATTTTAAATATATAAGTTTCATCAAGTTTAGTCTTAGCCATCAAAAGTTACGAGCCTGAGAAAATTTGCCTCATTTAGGAAAATAGGGGGAAACACCCCCTAAAAGTTGTAGGATCTTAACGAAAATGACACCATCAGATTCAGCGTATCAGAGAACCCTACTCTAGAAGTTTCAAGCTCCTATCTACAAAAATGTGGAATTTTGCATTTTTTGCCAGAAGACAAATCACGGGTACGTGTTTATTTGTTTGTTTTTTTGTTGTTTTTTTTGTTTTTTTTTTCCCAGGGGTCATCGTATCGACCAAGTGGTCCTAGAATGTCGCAAGAGGGCTCATTCTAACAGAAATGAAAAGTTCTAGTGCCCTTTTTAAGTGACCAAAAACATTGGAGGGCATCTAGGCCCCCTCCCACGCTCATTTTTTCCCAAAGTCAACGGATCAAAATTATGTTTGGCATAGTCGAAAATCTTAATAACTATGTTTTTGGGGATGACTTACTCCCCCACAGTCCCTGGGGAGGGGTTGCAAGTTACAAACTTCAACCAGTGTTTACAAATAATAATGGTTATTGGGAAGTGTACAGACGTTTTTAGGGGGATTTTTTTGGTTTTGGGGGTAGGGTTGAGGGAGGGGGCTATGTGGGAGGATTTTTCCTTGGAGAAATATGCCATGGGGAAAAAAAATTCAATGAAAAGGGCGCAGGATTTTCTAGCATTACTATAAAAAAAAAACAATGAAAAAATAAACATGAAAACGTTTTTTCAAATGAAAGTAAGGAATAGTATTGAAATTTAAAACAAACAGAGATTATTACGCATATGAAGGGTTCTAAAAATACTTTAGCATAAAGAGCGAGGTATTTAGGAGGAGATAAATACCTCGCTCTTTATGCTAAAATATTTTTAGTGATTTCAACTATTTATTCTACGGCCTATTTGATTCAGGGGTCATTCTTAAGGAATTGGAACAAAACTTACGATTTAGTGTAAAGAGCGAGGTATTAACGAGGGTACAAACCCCCTCGTACACATAATAAAAATATAACAATATAAAAGTTTGTTACGTAAGTTAATTCTTAAGTTACGTATATTTTTTACTAATAAAAACGTTCGTTGAATATTAAAAGTTCTAGTAGCCTTTTTAAGTAACCGAAAAATTGGAGGGCAGCTAGGCCTCCTTCCCCACCCCTAATTTCTCAAAATCGTCTGATCAAAACTAAGAGAAAGCCATTTAGCCAAAAAAAAATTAATATACTAATTTCATTTCAATAATTTATGTGCGGAGAGCCAAAATCAAACATGCATTAATTCAAAAACGTTCAGAAATTAAATAAAAAAAACTAGTTTTTTTTAACTGAAAGTAAGGAGCGACATTAAAACTTAAAACGAACAGAAATTACTCCGTATATGAAATGGGTTGTCCCCTCCGCAGTCCCATGCTCTTTACGCTAAAGTTTTTAGTTGTTTTAAAAAGTAGAATTGTGGCAAAGAGTCAAACTTTAGCGTAAAGAGCGTGGGACTGCGGAGGGGACAACCCATTTCATATACGGAGTAATTTCTGTTCGTTTTAAGTTTTAATGTCGCTCCTTACTTTCAGTTAAAAAAAACTAGTTTTTTTTATTTAATCATAATTAGGGATAAAGACAGAGCTAAAGAGAGATATGCAGAGGATTTTAAGAATGGGCTAAGCCGAAATATAGTTGCAGGAAAATATATAAGGCAAAATAAAAAAACTTCTTGACGCATTGGATATGATGAAAGATTTATTCTATTAGGAAGAATTAGCGATAGTACTAAAAGTATTAGAAAACAATAAAGCCTGAGGTGCTGATAATGTAGTAAATAAGATTTTTAAATATGGTGGCTCGTAGGTATGAAACAAGCTACTGAAGATTGTGAATATGATTTTGAAGAGTGGAAAGTACCTTGCAATTTTAGGAAAACGTTAATTTAACCACTGTATAAGGAAGATGATAAGAGTGAGCGTGGTTATTATGCAGAAATTGGCCTAGTCTCTGTAAGTAGTAAATAACTTAGAAACATAATACTTTAGACTAAGATATCTGGTAAACAAAGTTATAATGAAGAACAGAAGGGTTGTAGAAATGGTAAAGGATGTATTGGCTAAATTTTCTCTCTTGGGTTTATAATTAAGAAGTTGTGGGTCTATCAAACACCTTTAGTCTTTAGTTTTACAGATTATGATTAAGTGTTTGATTATAATGATAGAAGAGCGTTATTGAAAGTTTTATCCTTTGACGGTATACTAGACAAATATAATAGAGTGATTCGTGATATGTACGAAAATAAAATTGCTGCTGTTAAAGTATTAACAGCACTTCTTTCTGGTTTTGTATTAAATCATGAATTAAACAGGGATGTGTATTATCCCTCTTTATATGGATCATTTTGGTGGACTCTGTCTGAAGGAGCATAGAAAAGGCGATGAGAGAATACAAAATAAAATGGGAAGGAAAAAATTTCCTAGATTTAGGATTATGCTGATGATTTAAGCATCCTAGATGAATGTTTGATCAAAACAAATGAACTTTTATGGGTTCAGGGCTCTAAAATTGGTTTAGTGATTAAAGTTAAGATGATTAAGTCACTAAGGGTAGTAATACCTGAAGATTCAACAGTGATGCTGGGTAACTAAAAGATCGATCAAGTGGACAATTTCTCTTACTTGGCTAGTAGAGACGTTGGGAACAGTAAAGATATAAGAGGTAGAATAGCCAAGGCTCAGGGTGTTTTTTCAAAGTTAAAAGTTTTTTAAAAGTTAATCAGGGTGTTTTTTCAGGGTGTTTTGTTCGGAGGAGTAGATAGATCAATTTGTGAACAAAAATAAGAATATTAGAAGCTAAGCTGATGATAGTGTTCAAATATGGTTTTGAAAAAGGGCAATCTGAAAAACGGATGAAGTTTTGCTAGATGTTTTCCTAGTAAATTGCCTGCTTTCAAAAGTAAATCGATCGGGTTTCCTGGTTGACTGATTGTATTTCAAAAAGAAGGATGTACGAATCTTTTGGATAAATACGTTGTTCTAGGGATATAATGAGAGAAAATTTGAGATGGGTAGGGCACGTTCTTGAGATGCACCATGAAAACATTTCAGTCTCACAGGATTTTTCAGTGTAAAAATTTCTTATTGCTCCCTTCTACAATTAAAATTTTATTCTAAATGAGAGCCTCCCCCCCCACCCCAAAAAATTAGAAAGTCTCTGGTTGTCACAGCTCGATATCCCAAGCCCTTCCCATGATATTGCAGTCGATCTTTTCATGAACTTGACAGCACATTTTGTCTTTTGATTTTTCTCACTACTTCACTGTGTCTATTTTCTACATCCTACTGCAATTTATATTGTAAGAACATTTAACCCAGATACAGATGAAAAATATTAAGCCCCTCCCTCAAATATATTATTATAGTATCTCACTGATTTTTTTTTCTTCTTGTCCTTATTAATTAAAAAACTTCTACTGAAAGTAGAGCCATCGTTAAAAGTTGGAACAAACAGAACATAAATTCTAGCATAGAAACTAAACTAACATACCTGAATTCAAAAATTTAATTTCAAAATTCAAATCAACAGAATAGATTAAAGTCTATAGGCATATTTAAAGTCTGACAATTCCTCCATATAAATATGGTATAGGGATTCTATCCCTGAAATTGATTTCTTACAAAGTCCAGAGATGGACTATATATAGAATCAGGATGCTGAGCAAGGCCCTATCCAGGGAAATAGGAGGTTTGAACCCCTTCTCCCCGAAATGTGTGTCTAACCCATTTAACCGTAACAAAAATCAATATAAACAGATTTTTGATGCGTTTGTTTAATTTTTTCGTAGACACCCCCCCTTTCCCCAAACTTTATTTATAGCTTCCTCTCCCCCCTCCCCCCAAAACACAGATACGACCCTGATTCTAAGAACTTATTTATATTATAAGTATTTATAAGTATTTATATTTATATTATTAATTCTAAGAAGTATCACTTTCTGTCACTCCTTTTTGTTGGCATTTTTAAGAATTCAAATAAGATCACCGGCAAAAAGGCAAAAAAGAAGCATTTCCCTCTTCAAGATCGATACAGTTTTGATATTACAGCATAAATTTATAAGACAATGATAAAACATAATACAACATAAATGATGTTACAACATAAATAAAATGTTACAACATAAAGAACAGAAGCCTGTTATTTGAGACCCTGTTGTTTTTGTTACAATATTAAAAGGTTTGATAATTTTTTTTTCAAGGGTGTGATTAAGTGAACTGGTGGAACTCGAAAATCCCATGTTAAAATTGAAAATTTAAATTTCAAAGTACTCAAGTATTCATTGGCGGAAGACATCGCTTTTAATATCAGGCCTTAGCTTCTTGAAAATGTTTGCTAGGATTTTACAAAATGTTTGCTAGGATTTTACCCTATTTCCTCTAATTGCTTAGAAATCTAAGAAAATGTACACAAGTTTACTTGTGTACACACTTTTTTACACAAGTTTACTATATGAAAGATATTGCTTTTAGAACAAAATCGGTACTATCATGAGCAGAAGACAATAACCTATAAGATGATTGCAACTGTATTTCGATATATTTTCCTGGTTTCGAACAGTCCACTACTTGAAATTTTTACAAGTATTTTTTGCCAGAAAAAATCGTTTCAGATCGCCCTAGAGACCAAATCAACAAGGTAGTATAATTAACCTGCTATTTCCGCCAATGAATAAGTGCCATTTGAAGGGTTTTTGACAATTGACAGTCTCTCGAGAATTGAGAGACAGAAGGCTACCCTAACTTCAATTTTAAACCTCGATGTTTTCAAGTTCACTAAATCAGGGCCTTCATGATTGATGTAAAACTTTCCATTAATGCAAAAGTTTTTACAGTTGAGGTTATACGCATCAATTAAGAATTTTCGCTTCTGAAATTTAATATTCTTCCTTGGCTGATGTATTGAATTCATTATTCTAAAGGTAGACATACTTCACTGTAAGATTAATGACAGTCATTATTTTGAGGATGGACATTCTTTGGCCAGAGTGAATAAAAACTCACTTATTATTCATGAGGGTATCGCTTCTGGAATCAAAACCTATTAGCATATCTGTGCCTAAAATAGTAGTTCCTGAATAGTTGTTACATGTAGGAGACTTATGCAAATACAGTTTTTGCACTTTCTTCACTTTCAATCCGTGATGATTTAATTAATATCGTTAAAATATAATTAATTATGTAATTATTATTAAGAAAAAAATTGCTGGCTTAATCAAAGATAGTGATCCATTTTTATTTAGGATCACTGACAAAGGGAGATGCAAACTTGAAATTAAAAAAAAAAATAACCTAGGCAGAGCGTAACTGTTCCGTTATTGAAGGTATTATGAAAAGAATATATATATATATATATATATATATATATATATATATATATATATATATATATATATGTATATATATATATATATATACACACATATATATATATATATATATATATATATATATATATATATATATATATATATATATATATATATATATATAAAGAACGATGTTAGCACAATGTGTTATTGTTCTTTTTAGACCAGGGCACTTCATATTGAAGGAATTATCTTACAAACTTTAAAAAGAGCTCATTCAATTAGAAATTGAAAGGGCCGGAGCTCTTTTCAAAAAGTTCGTGGTAACGAACTGTAGTAAGGAGCGACCCGGCTCGATAGTACCCGGAACTCTAAAAAATGGTATTTTGATACCAATAGTTACATCAAAAGAATTTCATTTGAATGCTGATTTTAAGTATATAAGTTTCATCAAGATTAGTCTTACCCATCAAAAGTTTTTGAAATCAAAATTCTTCGATTGAGAATTTTGTAGGCTATGTTCATAGCATGTATTATACGCTAGTATCCTTTGGTTTGCTTGTAGCTGGTGTAAATGTCACTGATTAATAACTCAGTAATTAGGTATGTAATTAGTCTTGTGATTTCTGTTCTTAACGAGAATCATAAAATTTACTTTGAGAAAATTTTGAGAAAAAACTGAGAGTTACTCCAATGCTCGTTTTCTCCCCAAAGTCACCGAATGAAAATTCTGAGATAGCCATTTTATTCACCATAGTCAAAAAATCTAATAACTATGTCCTTGGGGACGACTTATTCCCTTGCAGTCCCTGTGGGAAGGGCCGCAAGTTACAAACTTTGACCTGTGTTTACATATAGTAATGGTTACTGGGAAGTGTAAAGACGTTCCAGGGGGATTTTTTGGTTTAGGAGGGGGGTTGAGGGGAGGGTATATGGGAGAATATTTACATGGAGGAACTTCTCATGGGGGAAGAGAATTTCATTGAAGGGGGCGCAGGATTTTTTAACATTATTTGAAAAAAAAAATGAAAAATTAATAATGAAAAGTTTTTTCTACTGAAAGTAAGGAGCAGTATTAAAACTTAAAACTAAAACAAAATATTAGGAATATTAAGGGTTTACCTCCTCGTAATAACTCACTCTTTACGCTAAAGTATTTTTAGTAATTTCAACTATTTATTCTACGGCCTTTGTGATTCAGAGGTCATTCTTAAGGAATTGGGACAGAATTTAAGCTTTAGTGTAAAGAGCGAGGTATCAACGAGGGGTGAACCCTCTCATATACGCAATATAAACATACGAATATAGAAGTACGTTACGTAAGTTAATTCGTAAGCTACGTATATTTTTTACTAATGAAAACGTTCGTAAACAGTTGAAAGTTGTAGTTGCCTTGTTAAGTAATCAAAAAATTAGAGGGTAAATAGGCCTCCTCCCTCGCTTCTTTTTTCTCAGAATCTTCCGATTAAAACTATGAGAAATCCATTTAGCCAAAAAACAATTAATATACAAATTTCGTTTCAATTATTTATGTGCACACAGCCAAGAAAAAAACACGCCTTAATTCAAAAACGTCCAGAAACTAAACAAAAAAAAACAAGTTTTTTCTAAATGAAAGTAAGGAGCAACATTAAAACTTAAAACGAACAGAAATTACTCCGTATATGATAGGGGCTTTTTCCTTTTATATATGGAATTTTTGAATTAAAAATGGAATAGTTGTGGTGTTGGCAAGTCAAGTCACGGCTAATAGTAGAAAAAGCCAAGGCAGATGGTTCAATTAAGTGGGCATCAAGTCAGGGTTAATTTTACCCCCTTCATTGCCGTCGTTACCATCTCCCGCTTATGCTACAACCTCTCATTCATGTCACTCCACAATGCCAAACTAGACTCAACCTGTTGTAGGGTCTCCCCGTGGAACACAAGCTGGCTCTACCTCGCTCTTCGCTCTCTAATTCGCTTTTTACGCTAAAGTTTTTGCTGTTTTAGAAAGTAGAGTTAAGAGAAAGAGTCAAACATTAGCGTAACGAGTGGGGCGTTGAGGAGGAAAAGCCCTTTTCATATACGGAGTAATTTCTGTTCGTTTTAAGTTTCAATGTCGCTCCTTACTTTCAGTTAAAAAAAACTAGTTTTTTTTATTTAATTTCTGAAAGTTTTAGAATTAATACATGTTTGATTTTGGCTCTCCGCACATAAATTATTAAAATGAAATTTGTATACTAATTCTTTTTATGGCTAAATGGCTTTCTCTTAGTTTTGATCAGACGATTTTGAGAAATAAGGGGTGGGGAAGGAGGCCTAGTTGCCCTTCAATTTTTCGGTTACTTAAAAAGGCAACTAGAACTTTTAATTTTTAACGAACGTTTTTATTAGTAAAAAATATACGTAACTTAAGAATTAACTTACGTAACAAATTTTATATTCTTATATTTTTATTATGTATACGATGGGGTTTGTACCCTCGTAAATACCTCGCTCTCTACACTAAATCGTAAGTTTTGTCCCAATTCTTTAAGAATGACCCTTGAATCAGAAAGGCCGTAGAATAAATAGTTGAAATTACTAAAAAAAAAATTTAGCATAAAGAGTGAGGTATTTATCTCCTCCTAAATACCTCGCTTTTTATGCTAAAGTATTTTAAGAACCCCTAATATGCGCAATAATGTCTGTTCGTTTTAAGTTTCAATGCAACTCCTTACTTTCAATTGAAAAACGTTTTCATGTTTATTTTTTCATTGTTATTTTATAGTAATGCTATAAAATCCTGCACCCTTTTCAATGAATTTTTTTCCCCATGACATATTCCTCCAAGAAAAGATCCTCCCATATAGCCCCCTCCCCTCAACTTCACCCACAAAACCAAAAAATCCCCTTTAAAACGTTTGTACACTTTCCAATAACCATTACTATATGTAAACACTGGTCAAAGTTTGTAACTTACAGCCTCTTCCCCAGGGATTGTGGGGGAGTAAGTCATTCCTAAAGACATAGTTATTATGTTTTTCGACTATGTGGAACAAAATGGCTATCTCAAAATTTTGATCTGTAGACTTTGGTAAAAAAATGAGCGTGGGAGGGGGCCTAGGTGCCCTCCAATTTTTGTGGTCACTTAAAAAGGGTACTAGAGCATTACATTTCCGTTAGAATGAGCCCTCCTGCGACATTCTAGGACTACTTGGTCGATACGATGACCCCTGGGAAAAAAAGCAAAAAAACAAACAAATAAACACGCACCCGTGATTTGTCTTCTGGCAAAACATACGAAATTCCACATTTTTGTAGATAGGAGCTTGACATTTTCACTGTAGGGTTCTCTGATACGCTAAATGCGATGGTGTGATTTTCGTTAAGATTCTATGACTTTTAGGGGGTGTTTCCCCCTATTTTCCAAAATAATGCAAATTTTCTCAGGCTAGTAACTTTTGATGACAAAGACTAAATTTGATGAAACTTATATATTTAAATTCAGCATAAAAATTTGATTCTTTTGGTGTATCTTTTAGCATCAAAATTCTATTTTTTACGAACCACGAACTGTTTGATTAAAAAAAGATGTTTTTTTTATTTGATTAATACTTAAAGCGGTACTTAAGTATTATACGAGAAACACTCGAGAAGTGAAGTTTGGTTAATGCCAATAGTTTAGAAACAAATTTGAGCTATATATTTGCACACTGGAGGGGTTGGTGGTAAAGCGTATCATATATTAATTACGTAACGTAAACAAACCTATTCTACCCTAATCAAAATACCAACTAAATATTTAATTAGAACACAGCTACCAATAGTCAGAAAATAAATTCTATCAGTATACATTGCAAACCAACTGGGATGAAAACCAGTTAATATCTTTAATGATTCTCGCATACTACTTAACTACCTATAAAGCAATTGAAGGGAAATGAACCATTCTCCCACGCCCATCATTTCCCCAAATATATCCAATTAAAATTTTTATATAGAAACATCGTTCAACGTAGTTTGAAAGTCCGGAAATTATGTATTTGAGGAAGATATCTCCTCCCCATAAAACCTTAAGGGCAATGGTTGTAAGTTATGCCCAGGGAACATTTAAGGTTTCATAGATAGGGTGAGCGTATAGAATCAGGACGGGGCTAGTTAAATTGGTAATCGAAAGTTCTAGTACTCATTCTAGGATTCATAGTATAGTTGAAATAAATAGTTGAAATTACTAGAAATACTTTAGTGTAAAGAACGAGGTATTGTGGAAGACACGAACCCTCTTATTTACGTAATAATTTCGGCTCGTTTTAGGTTTATTGCTGCTCCTTACTTCCAGCTGAAAAACTCTTTTTTTATTTATTTTCTCATCGCTTTTTTAAATAATGCTAGAAAATCCTACGGCCCCTTCATGGACATTATCTTCCCTCGTGACAAATTCCTCCATGGAAAGATCCTCGCGCGTAACCTCCTCCCCACGACCCACCTAACCCCTCCTCAACGCAAGAAAGTCCTCCCGAAAACATCTGTACACTTCCCAATAACCATTACTATATGTAAACAATGGTCAAAGTTTGTAACATGCAGCCCCTCCCACGGGGACTATGGGAGATTAAGTCATCCCGAAAGACATTATTGTTAGGTTTTTCGCATATGCTGAACAAAATGGCTATATCAAAATTTTAATCCGTTGACTATGGGAAAAAATGAGCGTGGGAGGGGGCCTAGGTGCCCTCCAGTTTTTTTGGTCATTTAAAAAAGGCATTAAAAATATTAATTTCCATTAGAATGAGTCCTTTCACGACATTCTATGACCACTGGGTCGATACGGTCATCCCAGGGAAAAAACAACAACAACAAAAAACAAATAAACACGTACCCGTGATCTGTCTTCTGGGAAAAAATACAAAATTCAATATTTTTGTAGATGGGATCTTGAAACTTCTACCGTAGGGTTCTCTGATACATTGAATCTGATGGTGTTATTTTCGTTGAGATTATTTAACTTTTAGGGGGTGTTTCTCCATATTTTCTAAAATAAGGCAAATATTCTCTGGCTTGTAACTTTTCATGGGTAAAACTAAACTTGATGAAACTTATATATTTAGAATCAACGTAAAAATTCGATTCCTTAGATGTAGCTATTAGTATCAAAATCCCATTTTTTAGAGTTTCGGTTCCTATTGAGCCGGGTCGCTCCTTAATACAGTTCGTTACCACGAACTGTTTGATAAAAACTTTAGCGTAAAGAGCGGGGCGTTGAGAAGAAAACAGCTCCTTTCATACACGGATTAATTTCTGTTCGTTTAAGTTTTAATGTCGATCCTTACTTTCAGTTAAATTAACTAGTTTTTTTTTTTATTAATTTCTGAACGTTTTTGAATTAATGCATGTTTGATTTTGGCTCTCCGCACATAAATTATTAAAGTAAAACAGTTCAAAATAGGGATGATACCTTTTTATTGACAGTTAAATATAAAATTATTTAACTGGATATTTCGAACACATGCTAAAAGACATGCTAAAAGACACAAAACTAAAAGACATGAATTGACATGAAAGACATGAAAACTAAAAGACATTATTAGGTATAAATTCTGTTTATTTTTATTCATGTCTTTTAGTTTTACTGCTGATGATGAACACTGTATATGTGTTCGAAATATCCAGTTAAATAATTTTATATTTCACTGTCAATAAAAAGGTATCATCCCTATTTTGAACTGTTTTACTTTCGTCATGGAAAGGCAGTGTGGTCTTCGAAGTTATCTACATAAATTATTGAAATGAAATTTGCATATTAATTCTTTTTTTGACTAAATGGCCTTCTCTTAGTTTTGATCAGACGATTTTGAGAAATAAGGGGTGGGAAAGGAGGCTTAGTTGCCTTCCAATTGTTCGGCTACTTAAAAAGCAACTTGAACATTTAATTTTTAACGAACGTTTTTATTAGTAAAAAATATACGTAACTTAAGAATTAACTTACGTCACAAACTTCTATATTCATATATTTTTATTATGTGTATGAGGGGTTTTGTCCCTTGGTTAATATCTCGCTCTTTACACTAAATCTGAAGTTTTGTCCCAATTCTTTAAGAATGACCCCTGAATCAGAAAGGCCGTAAAATAAATAGTTGAAATTACTAAAAAATACTCCAGTATGAAGAGCGAGGTATTTAGGAGAAGAAAAACCCCTCATATGCGTAATAATCTCTGTTCGTTTTAAGTTTTAATGCTACTCGTTACTTTTAATTGACAAAAATTTTTCATGTTTATTTTTTCATTGTTTTTTTTTTATAGTAATGCTAGAAAATCCTAAGCCCTTTTCATTGAATTTCTCTTCCCCCATGACACATTCCTCCGAGGAAAGATGCTTCCCCATAGCCCCCTATCCTCACCCCCCCCCCCCCCCCCTCTAACCAAAAAATCCCCCTGAAAACGTCTGTACACTTCCTAATAACCATTACTGTATGTAAACACTGGTCATAGTTTGTATTTAAAAAAAAAAATAAGTTTTTTCAACTGAAAGTAAGGAGTGACATCAAAACTTAAAACGCACAGAAATTACTTCGTATATGAAAGAGGCTGCTTCCTCATCAACGCCCCGCTCTTTACGCTAAAGTTTGACTCTTTCTCTCAATTCTTCTTTCTAAAACAGTAAAAAACTTTAGCGTAAAGAGCGAGGCGTTGATGAGGAAGCAGCCTCTTTCATATACGAAGTAATTTCTGTGCGTTTTAAGTTTTGATGTCACTCCTTACTTTCAGTTGAAAAAACTTGTTTTTTTTATTTAATTTCTGAACGTTTTTGAATCAATGCATGTTTTGATTTTGGCTCTCCGCAGAGGAATAATCAAAACGAAATTTGCATATTTTTTTTTTTGGCTCAATGGCTTTCTCATAATTTTGATCGAATGATTTTGAGAAAAAAGAGCAGGGGACGAAGCCTAGTTGCCCCCCGATTTTTTGGTTAATTAAAAAGGCAACTAGAACTTTTAATTTTTTACGAATCTTTTTATTGGTAAAAGATTTACGTAACTTATAAATTAGCTTACGTAAAGAACTTTTGTATTCTCATGTTTTTATTACATATATGAGGGGATTTGCCCCATCGTCAGTACCTCGCTCTTTACACTAAAGCTTAAATTTTATCCCAATTCATTAAGAATGACCCCCTGAATCACAAAAGTCGTAGAATAAGTAGTTGAAATTACCGAAAATACTTTAGCATAAAGAGCGAGGTATTAGAAGGAGGTGAGCCCCTCATATGGGTAATAATTTCTGTTTGTTTTAAGTTTTATTGCTGTTCCTTACTTCCAGCTGAAAAAGCTTTTTCACTTTTATTTTTTAATTGTTTTTTTTAAATAATGCTAAGTAAATCCTGCTCTCCCTTCATGGAAATTTTCTTCTCCCATTACAAATTCTCGAAGGAAAGTTCCCCTAGCATATCCCCCTCTTCTCAACCCCTCCCCCAGACCAAAAAAATCATCCTGAAAACGCCTGTATACTTCCCAATAACCATTACTATATGTAAGCACAGGTCAAAGTTTGTAACTTGTTGCCCCTCCCACGGGGACTGTGGGGGAGTAAGTCGTCCCCAAAGACATAGTTATAAGGTTTTTCGACTACGTTGAATAAAATGGCTATCTCAGAATTTTGATCCGTTGACTTTGGGAAAATAATTAGCGTGGGAGGGGGCCTAGGTGCCCTCCAATTTTTTTGGTCACACTTAAAAAGGGCACTAGAACTTTTCATTTCCGTTAGAATGAGCCCTCTTGCAACATTCTAGGACAACTGGGTCGATACGATCACCCCTGGGAAAAAAAAAACAAAAAAAAACAAAAAAACAAAAAAACAAATAAACACGCATCCGTGATCTGCCTTCTGGCAAAAAATGCAAAATTCCACATTTTTGTAGATAGGAGCTCGAAACTTCTACAGTAGGGTTCTCTGATACGCTGAATCTGATGGTGTGATTTTCGTTAAGATTCTATACTTTTAGGGGGCGTTTCCCCCTATTTTCTAAAATAACGCAAATTTTCTCAGGCTCGTAACTTTTGATGGGTAAGACTAAACATGATGAAACTTATATATTTAAAACCAGCATTAAAATGCGATTCTTTTGATGTAGCTAATGGTATCAAAATTCCATTTTTTAGAGTTTTGGTTACTATTGAGCCGGGTCGCTCCTTACTACAGTTCGTTACCACGAACTGTTTGACTTGCAGCCCCTCCCCCTGGGGCTGTTGGGGTGTACGTCATCCCCAAAAACACAGTTATTATGGTTTTCAACTATGTGGAACAAAATGGCTATCTAAAAAGTTTTATCCAATGACTTTGGGGAAAAATGAGCGTGGGAGGGGGCATAGGTGTCCTCCAATTTTCGTTGACTTAAACTGGGCACTAGAACGTTTTAATTCCGTTAGAATGAGCCCTCTTGCAACATTTTAGGACCACTTGGTCGATACGATGACCCCTGGGAAAAAAACAAACAAAAAACAAATACACACGCACCAGTGATCTGTCTTCTGGGAAAAAAAACGAATTCCACGTTTTTATAGATAGGAACTTGAAACTTCTACAGTAGGGTTTTCTGATACGCTGAATCTGATGATGTGATTTTTGTTAAGATTATTTAAAGTTTTGGGGTTTTTCTCCTATTTTCTAAAATAAGGCAAATTTTCTCAGGCTTGTAACTTGATGAAGCTTATATATTAAGAATCGGCGTAAAAATGCAATTATTTCGCTGTAGCTATTGGTATCGAAATCCCATTTTTTAGAGTTTCGGTTACTATTGAGCCAGGCTGCTCCTTACTAAAGTTTGTTACGACGGACAGTTTGATATTCGAGATACGTCCTTTTGACTGCCAGGAAATAAATTATGAAATTCAATTTAGTTTCTTATCCTCCTCAAAACTCCATGATATTTTAACCTTAATACCCTGCCATTCTTAATATCTCAGAGATTTGTCTTTTTGACAATCTAGATGCCTAGAATGTCTGCAGATTATTTTCCTAATCCCCTTCATTATTATCTAAAGGTTTTGACTTAACACAGTTTGCCATTCCTAGGGTATTAAAGCATGGCTGGTGTTTAACCCCCGAAAAATCCCCCCTATCGCACCCCAAGGAAAATAACCCCTTTAAAATATCCCAGAGACAATATTCCCTAAAAAATCACTCTCCCCCCCCCCCCGTGGAAAACAATATTTTCGAAATTTGAGAACTCTATTTGAGTTTTTTTTTATTTCGTTGAGGATTGACAAGGAAAAAAGTGGAATTTTCGCATTATACACATCTTAAGAACTTATATCATTTTTGTCCAAAGATATTCCCTGTGAATTTTCGCTCTTTTGTTTGTAGCGGGCACCAAATTTAAAAATAAAAGAAGAAGAAAAAATTCAGGCAAAAAATTTTCAACATTAAGATAAAACAGAACGCACCAAAAAGATTGAGATGGTTTAGCTTTCTTTAAGAAAGGATATTAGGCTTTGGAAACCAGCAAATTTTCATTGTTTATGTTTTTACTGACGACAGCGATGTCAAATTCTACGAGTTTTTTTTTTAGCTTCCAAGTGTAAAACTACCCCAAATCCCCATTAATTAATAAATGGAACCCATGACGAACTGAAATTACAATAGATAGCCTAGTCAAACTTAAAACGAGAAAAAATTGAAAAGAGTGAAGTTGATAACTCCCATGTCCTCTCAAGACCAGAATATAATTTACACTTTACTTAAAAAAACAAATAACTGTGTATTGTCAGTTTAATATGCATATTATGATAATTACTCCGATTTAATATACATATTTGTATTATAGAAATTATTAAGTATAATAAAGGGATTGCCTTATCATAAAGACCTCGCTATTTACATTTAAGTTTCTTATAGAATTTTAAAAAGAAACTTATTATTCTAATTAAACTGCCCTTGTGTTTTAATAATCGTTCTTATAAAATTAGGACAAAATTTAAAACTTTAGCCATTACAAGCAAAGCTTCTGGGCCCAGTAACCGCTTTACTTTGTAATAGTTTTTCTTTTAGTATTAATAAATTGATTGATTGATTGATTGATTGATTAGCCCAAAGAGGAAGTTCTAGAGGAGGGGGCAACATATTTTATATAAGTAGTAGTTTCTTTTTGTTTTAGGTTTTGATGGTGCACTTTAGCTTCAGCTGAAAAAAATACAGTTTTACTTTTTATTTGATATCTGATAGTTATTAAATAATGCCGGGAAATCTGGCTCCCCCTCCATGAAAAACACTTTCCTTCTAAGGAAAATTCCCCCGTGGAAATTTTTTTCCGCTTAAAATACACCCCCTCTCCGCCTTCACAATCCCCCCTCATATAATTTTATTCTAGCTGAAAATTCCCCCAAGAAAATTTCCTGTGGATAAACTCGGGTAAAACATTCTTCTTATCGCACCTTCATTTGAATAAGAATATAATTTCTGATTATTTTTTAAATCATACCTGTAACCCCTTCCTCCATGGAATACTTTACCAGTAGTCTTACTTTACGTTAGTCATACTTTACAGAAAATGTTTTTTTTTTGTTTTGGAGGGGGGGGGGTACAAAAGAAACTTAAAAAACAAAATTAAAATGTAAAATTGATATTTGCTCACTTGTGATTTCTGGAAATATTTCTGGTCTTTCCAGTTATTATGAAAATAAAAAATAATATTTAACCCCCAAAATGAGCAGAGTGAATTCTGTATAGGATGGCGACTGCCCCTTCAGCATCCATATCTCCATCTCATGGTCCCAGAAACTTCAGTGTTCTCAGCAGAACAGAAATGGACAGATCTAGTCCTTTTTCAAAGTCCAAGGGTATCGGAGACCAACTAGCAGCGCGGAGGTAGTATTTTACGAGGGGTGGTTTTCTGAAGGAGAATTTTCAGGGAGTATTTTTTCACGAGGGGGGGGGGATTTATTGCAGAATGTGAATATTTTTCCCGGTTGGGGAAGAGGGGAGGTATTTTCTACTGGGTTATTTTGCGGAAGGATTTTACAGGGGTATTTTTAGGGAGGGTTATTTCTGATGCGGAAGAGTTTCGGGGGGGGGGAGTACTTTTTTGGGGGGAGGGGTATTTTCTGGTGGCTTATTTTACAAACAAGGGTTTTTTGTGGGGCGGGAGTTGGGTATTTCAAAAGGGAGGTATTTTTCACAGGGGTATTTAACGGGAGGGGGTTGTAGTTTCTAGATTTATTTCTGCGAGTGGATTTTTTCGAGTGTTATTTACCAGGGGGTAAACATCAGTCACTAAAAAAAGAGTAAATGTTGGTATATTCTACAAATATTCCAAAGATGGGCCATGTGCTAGATCATGGAGTAAATATCAGAGTGTGTTTATTGAACTGACAATACACGGTTTTTTTTGTCTTTTTTTTATAAGTAAAGTATAAATTATGTTCTGGTCCTGGGAAGACAAGGGATTTGTCAACCTTATTCCTTCAATTTTTTTCGTGTTGATTTTGACTAGGTTATCTATTGCAAATTCTGTTCAAATTCGTAGAATTTGACATCGCTATCGTCAATAAAAACTTAAACACTTAGAAAATGTTAGTTTCCCAAAGCTACTATCCTTTCAAAGGAAAGCTAAGACCTTTCAAACATTTTGGTGCCTTCTATTTTTAGTATAATTTTTGGTGATTTTACGCCTACATTGTTTTTATTCTTTTTTTAAATATGGTGCCCGCTACAGCCAAAAAAAATAGAAGCTCATAGGGTATCTCTTATACAAATATGAATTTGCTATTTTTTCTAAGTTTTTAAGACATAATACGGTGCGTAAATTCTTTTTTCCCGCTTCCTTAGCACTTCTCAGCGAAAAAAAAAACTCAAAAGCTTCAGATTTCAAAATCATTCTATTCCACGTGGGAGAAGGGGTTTTTTTTCAGAGGATATTTTCCAGGTGAGGGGGTATGTTCCACAGGGGGTATTTTCCATTAGGGAGGGGGACTTTCCCGTGGGTATACGTTGGTCATTAAGTTAAAAACTTTGTATTAAGTTAAAACTTTCGTCGAATAACAAGGGGGATTAGGAATATAATCAGCAGACACTCTAGGCATATAGATTGTCAAAAGGGTAAATATGTAGGATATTAAGAATGGTAGAAGTATTAAGTTTTAAATGTCATGGCCATCTGAGGAGGATAATAAACTAAATTGAATTCTTTAATTTGTTTACTGGCTGTTGAAAGGACGTATCTCGAATATGTCAGAAAGAACTGGGGATAATAAGGCAAAACTTTCATGTAAGGAATAGATAGATGAAAAATTAAATAAAAAAACACTCTAGGAAAGTGTGGATCTAGGTTGTCAAACAGGTAAATCGGCAATATACCAGAAATTGCTTAAGTTATCAGGTTTGAAAAATATTCAAACCTGATATTTTCTCTGCCTCTTCCTCCCCCTCTCTCCTTCTTACTCCCTTATTATATTTCCTTTTTGTCTATTTTCTCACTCTTTTAATATTTTTCCTCAATTTTATGTTTTCTTTTTTTGAACAGTAGTTTTTAATATGAAGCTTGATAAATAAATGTCCATAAATATCAAGCTACAAAACGATAAAAGCCTTGTTGAATAGATTGATAAAAAAAAAGCTTTGAACTCTCGGGAGTTAAATTTAAAACCAATATTTGAGTTAAGAGTGAGAATTGAAAATTAATTCTTAGATGGATTTTATCCATAATTGGGTAGAAAGTTGGGTATCTATAATTTGAAAGTTAAAACTAGAAAACAATCACCTTGTTTTTGAGGCAGGAGGGACCAATAAGATAAACAATTTGAAATGATCAAAATGAAACAATGCGACGAGAGGCACAAAGACTGCAAGACTTTTCCAAATTAAAACCTATTTTTTAATCTCCTCATAATTGTTCCGATTACATAAATACACAGTAGTAATATCTCCTTCCCAGTCACATATTTATAATAAGAAAAGAACAAAGGGCAATAACAATTTCAAATTACATGAAATAAACGAAGGTGAGGTAATTTTTTGGGGCAAGATAATACACTTTCTGATAAATACAGAATAATAAAGGGGTGATTTTTGCCCAAGGCAATATAATTCTAAAACAATATTGTGACTGGGTGTCAAGCCAGAATCAACAGAAATTACAATAAATTACCGAGTCAAACTCAAAACAAGCAGGAATTAACACGGGTATGGCAATTTCTGATAAATAAAGAATACTAAAGGGGTAATTTTTGCCTAAAGCAGCAGAATTAAAAAAAAAATTAACTGGGTGTCAACCTAGAATCAACAGAAATTACAATAAATTACTGACTCAAACTCAAAACAAGCAGGAATTAACATGGGTAAGGCTCAAAACATCTATGCCTTCTCAAGTCCCGAACATAATTTGCACTTAACTGAAAAAAATACAAATGAATGTGTACAGTCAGCTTAATGTTCAAATGCTGATTCTTATTCATTAGAATGTTAATAATATTTGATATATTAAATTTATAAAAGTGAAAACAATTATAATTTATTTTTTAATGTTCTGAAATCAAACAGTTCGTGGTAACGAACTGTAGTAAGGAGTGACCCGGCTAAATAGTAATCAAAACTCTAAAAAATGGAATTTTGATATCAATAGCTGCATAAAAAGAATCGCATTTTAATGCTGGTTTTAAATATATAAGTTTCATCAAGGTTAATTTTACCCATGAAAAGTTACGAGCCTGAAAAAATTTGCGTTATTTTAGAAAATAGGGGGAAACACCCTCTAAAAGTAATAGAATCTTAACAAAAATCACACCATCAGATTCAGCGTATCAGAGAGCCCTACTGAAGAAGTTTCGAGCTCCTATCTACAAAAATGTGGAATTTTGCATTTTTTGCCAGAAGGCAGATCACGGATGCGTGTTTATTTGTTATTTTTTTTCCCAGGGGTGACCGTATCGACCCAGTTTTCCTAGAATGTTGCAAGAGGGTTCATTCTAACGAAAATGAAAAGTTCTAGTGCCCTTTTTAAGTGACCAAAAATATTGGAGGGCACCTAGGCCCCCTCCCACGCTAATTATTTTCCCAAAGTCAACAGATCAAAATTCTGAGATTGCCATTTTATTCAGCGTAGTCGAAAAACCTTATAACTATGTCTTTGGGGACGACTTAGTCCCCCACAGTCTCAGTGGGAGGGGCAACAAGTTACAAACGTTGACCTGCGCTTACATATAGTAATGGTTATTGGGATGTATACAGGCGTTTTCAGGAGGATTTTTTTAGTTAGGGGGAGGGGTTGAGAAGAGGGGGATATGCTGGGGGAACTTTCCATCGAGAATTTGTCATGGGAGAAGAAAATTTCCATAAAGGGAGAGCAGGATTTACTAGCATTATTAAAAAAAAAACAATTAAAAAATAAATGTGAAAAAGTTTTTTCAGTTGGAAGTAAGGAACAGCAATAAAACTTAAAACAAACATAAATTATTACCCATATGAGGGCCTCACCTCCTTCTTATACCTCGCTCTTTACGCTAAAGTATTTTTAGTAATTTCAACTATTTATTCTACGGCTTTTGTGATTCAGGGGTCATTCTTAATGAATTGGGATAAAATTTAAGCTTTAGTGTAAAGAGCGAGGCACTGACGATGGGGTGAATCCCCTCATATATGTAATAAAAACATGAGAATACAAAAGTTCTTTACGTAAGCTAATTTATAAGTTACGTAAACCTTTTACCAATAAAAAGACTCGTAAAAAATTAAAAGTTCTAGTTGCCTATTTAATTAACAAAAAAATCGGAGGGCAACTTGGCTTCGTCCCCCGCTCTTATTTTCTCAAAATCATTCGATCAAAATTAGGAGAAAGCCATTTAGCAAAAAAAAAAAAAAATTCAAATTTCGTTTTGATAATTCCTCTGCGGAGAGCCAAAATCAAAACATGCATTGATTCAAAAACGTTCAGAAATTAAATAAAAAAAACAAGTTTTTTTTTAACTGAAAGTAAGGAGCGACAGTAAAACTTAAAACGCATAGAAATTACTTCGTATATGAAAGAGGCTGCTTCCTCATCAACGCACCACTCTTTACGCTAAAGTTTTTTACTGTTTCAAAAAGAAGAATTGAGAGAAAGAGTCAAACTTTGGCGTAAAGAACGGGGCACTGATGAGGATTCAGCCTCTTTCATATACGAAGTAATTTCTGTGCGTTTTAAGTTTTAATGTCGCTCCTTACTTTCAGTTAAAAAAAACTAGTTTTTTTTATTTAATCACTTTTAAAAGTGCTAAAAGTGCTATTTCAAAAATGCACTTCAATAATTTTAAACCCTTAAAAAGGCACTATAACTTCCAATTTCAAATCAAATGAGCCAAATCTGACATTTATACGACTAAACATTCTTTAAGAACCTTTTTTGCCCGATGGACATGGCCCAAAACCCTATCCTATGGGCACTGGTTTTTTTTCAACCCTAAATGCATTGTTATATGTTATTTGGATCATTTTGAACAAAATCATTGTATCAAAATTCTAATAAGATTCGTTTGGTAAAAAGAGGGGTAGACTGGGGTGATTATTCCAATCCATAACCTTTTAGTCATAAAAGGGAACTAGAACTTCCCATTTTCAACCAAATGAGCCTCCTTTAAGGTTTATGAAGCCAATCTTTCCATAAAACCTTAAATATCCCGAGGTATAGATTAAAACCCAGTTTCCAGGCTGTGGGGCTTTGTTTTAACCAAAAAACACATGTTATTTGAAATTCAGAATATTTTAAATCAAATGGATATCTCAATACTCTATAAGATGTATTTCGGGAATATAAGAAGTGGGGTGGGGGATATCTACCCTCAGATCCCTTTGAATCTTGAAAAGAGCAATATCACTTCATATTACTAATCCAACGAGCCCCCTTCAGAGTTTATATGTTCACCCTTTCTATAAAGCCTTATATTATCCCTGGGCATAACTTACAGCCCTTTCCCTTAGGGCCTTAGGGGGAGGGGTATCATCCACAAAGACATAATTTCCAGACTTTTAAACTACGTTGAAAATTGTTTCTGTATCGAAATTTTAATTAGATGTTTCTGGGAAATGGTGGACGTAGGATAAGTGTTCGCTTCCATTCAATCACTATAACAGTACTTAAGTATTATACGAGAAACACTCGAGATATTACCCGGTTTTCATCCCATTTAGTTTACAATGTATTGTGATAAAATAATAGTGTGTGACCAATGGATAGCTATATTTTAATTATATATATTGTTGGTATTTTGATTAGGTTAGGTTAGAATAGTTTTGTTTATGTTACATATTTAATATATGCTATGCTTTACCCCCCCCCCCCCCCCCAATGAGCAAATATATAGCCCAAATTTGTTTCTAAACTATTATATATTTATCTAACTTAGGTCTATTTCATTAGCAAGTGGGCTTATCAAACACCTTTAGTCCTTAGTTTTACAGATTATGACCAAGTGTTCAATTCTGTTGGTAGAGTAGCCTTATTTAAGGGTTTATCCTTTTATGGTATACAAGACAAATATAATAGAGTGATTAGTGCTATGTACAAAAATAAAACTGCGGCTGTGAAGGTAAGAAATGAGGATAGTAGCTGGTTTTGTATTAACTCAAGAATTAAGCAGGGAAGTTTGATCAAAACAAATGAAATTTAATGGGTTTCATGAGTTCATGGTTCTAAAATGGGCTGTAAAATTAATTCTAAGAAGACTAATTCACTAAGGCTACGAATATCTGAAGATAAAATAGTGATGCTGGGTAACACAAAGATTGATCGAGTGGACAATTTCACTTACTTGGCTAGTAGAGACGTTGGTAGCAGTAAAGATGTAAAAAGTAGAACAGCCAAGGCTCAGAATGTGTTCTGAAAGATAAAATTCTTAGGAGGACTTGAAAGATAAGTTTGCCATTCGAAATTAGATTATTGGAAGCTAAAGGGATGACAGTGGTTAAATATGGCTCTTAAGAATGGGCACTCTGAAAAATGGATGAAGTTTTGCTAGATGATTTCCTTGTAAATTGCCTACGGATCGATCGGGGTTTCTGGTTGACTAGTTGTGTTACAAAAAAAGGCTGCATGAACAACTTGGTTAAATCCATCTTTCTAGGGCTATAGCAGGGAGAGTTCGAGATGGGTAGGGAAAGTTCTTCAGATAAACCATGAAAACACTTCAGTCTCACAGGATTTATCAGTGTACAACTTTTCTTACTGCTCCCTTCTCCAATTAAAATTTTATTCTAAATGAGAGCCCCCCCCCCCCCAAAAAAAAAAAACTCCCTGGATTTCACAAATTGATATCCCATGCTGTTCCCATGATAGTGCAGTCGACCTTATCATGAACTCGACATCACGCAAAGTCTTTTGATTTTTCTCATTACTTCACTGTAACTATTTTCTACGTCCTACTGCAACTTATAATGTAAGATCTTTTAACCTTGATAAAGACGAAAAATATTCCGCCCCTTCCTCAAATACAGTATTGTAGTTTCTCACTGTTTTTCTCTCTTCTTTTCCTTATTAATCATTAACCAGCATTAAAACTTAGAACGAACAGAACATAAATTATAACATAGAAATTAAACTAACATATCTGAATTCAAGAATTGAAAGCGTCAAATTAGATTTCAAGGCAAATTAAAATTCAGACAATTCCTACCTATAAATATGACATAGGGATTCCATCCCTTAAATTTGTTTCTTACGGAGACTAGAGTTGGACTAAATGTCGAATAAGGATACTAAGCAAGGCCGTTTCTCAGGGGGGAGGGGTTTGACCTCCCCATAAATGTTTGTCCGACTCATAAGAACGTAACAAAAATCAATAGAAACAGATTTATGATGTGTTTTTTTGTAATATCCCCCCCCCCCCCTAAAAAAAAATCCTGGATACGGCCATTCCTTTGTGTTGACATTTTTGCAACATTCAAATATGATCATCGGCAAAAAGTCAAAGAAGAAGCTAAGCCTTCCTTAAGATTAATATAGTTTTAATAAGCTCTAGCCGAGACCTCCCTGAGAAATTCAAAGATTACGACATAAAGAAGGGAAGCCTAGTATTTGAGAGCCTTTTACAACACTCAGGGATTTGATGTTATTTTTTTTTTTTAATAATTAAAGAAAAACTTTCTATTAATATAAAAGTTTTTACTACCATATATGTTAGTTGAGGATTATATATATCAATTAAGAAATTTCGGTTCTGAAATTTATTAGTCTTCCTTAGCTGATTTGTCGAAGTCATTATTTTAAGGGTAGACATATTTCAACTACAAGATTAATTGCAGTCATTGTTTTTAAGATGAAAATTCTTCGGCCAGAATGAAAAAAATCTCTTATTATTCATGAGGGTATCGCTTCTGGAATCAAGAACTACTAGCATATATGTGCCTAAAATAGTAAAGTTTTTGAATAGCTGTTACATGTAGGAGACTATCATGCAAATGTAGTTTTTGTACTTTCTTCACTTTTAATCCATGATGAAACTGTTGTCTTTGTTCGCTGGTGTACATGTAATTATCATTATGCAACGTATTGTTGGCTTTTAAAGGCTAGTGATTCATTTTTATTTAAGTTAAGAGGGATATTCAAACTAAAAATTGCAATAAGTAACCTAGGGAGAGCGTAGCTATTAAGTTGTTTAAGCTAAAATGTAAAGAATTTATATATATGTACATATATATATATATATATATATATATATATATATATATATTATATATATATATATATATATATATATATATATATATATATATATATATATATGTCTTTGGGGATGACTTACTCCTCCACAATCCCAGGGGGAGGGGCTGCAAGTTACAAACTTTGACCAGTGTTAATGTATAGTAATGGTTATTGGGAAGTGTACAGACATTTTCAGGGGGATTTTATATTGTTTGGGGGTGGGGCTGAGAGGAGGGGGCTATGTTGGAGGATCTTTCCTTGGAGGAATCTGTCATGGGGGAAGAAAAATTCAATGAAAAGGGTGCAGGATTTTCTAGTATTACTATAAGAAAACAATGAAAAATAAACATTAACACGTTATTTCAAATGAAAGGAAGGAGTATCATTGAAACTTAAAACGAACAGAGATTATTACGCATATGAGGGGTTCTAAAAATACTTTAGCATAAAGAGCGAGGTATTTAGAAGGAGATAAATATCTCGCTCTTCATGCTAAAGTATTTTTAGTAATTTCAACTATTTATTCTACGGCCTTTCTGATTCAGAGGTCATTCTTAACGAATTGGGACAAAACTTACGATTTAGTGTAAAGAGCGAGGTATTAAAGAAGGTACAAACCCCCTCGTATACATAATACAAATATAAGATTATGAAAGTTTGTTTACGTAAGTTAATTCTTAAGTTACGTATATTTTTTACTAATAAAAACGTTCGTTAAAAATTAAAAGTTCTAGTGCCTTTTTAAGTAACCAAAAAATTGGAGGGCAACTAGACCTCCTTCTCTACCCATTATTTCTCAAAATTGTCTGATCAAAACTAAGAGAAAGCCATTTAGCCAAAAAAAGAATTAATATACAAATTTCATTTTAATAATTTATGTGCGGAGAGCCAAAACCAAACATGCATTAATTCAAAAACGTTCAGAAATAAATAAAAAAAACTAATTTTTATAATTGAAAGTAAGGAGCGACATTAAAACTTAAAACGAACACAAATTACTCCGTATATGATATGGGTTGTCCCCTCCGCAATCCCTCGCTCTTTACGCTAAAGTTTGACTCTTTGCCACAATTCTACTTTTTAAAACAATTAAAAACTTAAGCGCAAAGTGGAGGGGACAACCCATTTCATATACGGAGTAATTTCTGTTCGTTTTAAGTTTTATTGTCGCTCCTTACTTTCAGCTAAAAAAAAATAGTTTTTTTTTTATTTAATATGAAGAAAGAAAGAAAACAAAGACAGAAATTACGGTCAAACTCTCAGATCGTAGACAGGTCAAAGCTCTCAGACGAATTGGTAAGGGGCAGAGTTGCACTCGAGGACAATTGGAACAAATCTGAGTTTTATCAATTACCAAAAAAAATCAGGAAGAACCTTATATTAAAGAAAAATGAAATCATGGTCTAACTCTGAGACCCTAGATGGACCACAGCCATAAAACAAAGAAGTAAAATTGGTGTTTGATCAATCGAAAAACAATACAATCGAAAAAGTCTTGTATTAACGAAATATGAAACGACAGTAAAACTCTCAAACTTTAAACAGGTCAGTGTCCTATGAAAAAGAAGCAAAATCTGTATGATCAGTCCAAAAACTAATAAAATTAAAATAAGCCTTATATTAAATAAAAGATGATAATTATTAAACTCTAAGGCCCTAAATGGGTCAACTCCTTGAAAAAAGGAACAAAATCTGAGTTAGATCAGTCCAAAACAAATAAATCGGAAAATGTCTTATGCTATGGAAAAAATTACCAAATTTTTAAATAGAGAAAAAATACGTCTTTTTTACTATATCTTGAAGATCATAAATACCAAAGACAAGAAAAACAATAGGAAATTTCTTCTGAAAGACAGTGGAATTCTAATTTGAATGAATATTTCGGTCTTATGTCCCTTGTCTTCAGCAAAACATAAATATATAAAAGAAAAGAGACTTACAATAACATACGACAATTAAAATAAAAACTAAAATTTTAAAACAACCCCAGCTTTCTTATATCAACGAAGTTCAACTAAAACTGATAAATAAAGTGAGGTAAAACGAGGCAATTCATTGAAATGAAATAAAAATAATTAAAATCACGCTTTCAGTACTAATTTTGCCATTTTGGCAGCTAATCTCAAAGATCTTTTTGTAACTGATTCTGTGTTAATGTCAACTGGTTTTTAATGTATTTTGTAAGATTGTTTATAATTAATTTTGTGTATAGAGCATTTAGTGAATATTCCCTCTAGTTTCTATTTAAGGAAATATTATTTTTAATCTTAAGTTTGTTTTCAATTGCTTCTCGAACAACCTGCTTTATGGCTAGGTCATTGCTAATAAGGCTGGATTCTTCAAAAAGTTTTTGAATATCAGTAATATCAAAATTTAGAGCTTTGGTGATATCATCTTTATTCTCTTTTATGCATTTCTCTAAATCAAACAGTTCGTGGTAACGAACTTTAATAAGAAGCGACCCGGCTCAATAGTAACCAAAACTATAAAAAACGCAATTTTGATACCCATAGTTACATCAAAAGAATTAAATTTTAATGTTAATTTTAAATATATAAGTTTCATCAAGTATAAACTTACCCATCAAAAGTTAAGAGCCTGGGAAAATTTGTCTTATTTTAGAATATAGAGGAAAACATCCCTTACAAGTCACATAATCTTAACGAAAATCACACCATCAAATTTAGCGTATCAGAAAACCCTACTGTATAAGTTTAAAGCTCCTATCTACAAAAATGTGGAATTTTGTATTTTTTGCCAGAAGACAGATCACGCATGCGTGTTTTTTTTTTCTAGGGATGATCATATCAACCCAGTGGTCCTAAAATGTTGGGAGAGGGCTCTTTCTAATGAAAATTAAAAGGTCTGGTGCCCTTTTAAGTGACCAAAAAATCGAACGGCACCTAAGCCTCCTCCCACGCACATTTTTCCCCAAAGTAACCAGATCAAAATTTTTAGACAGCCATTCTTTTCGGCTTAGTCAAAAACCTATTAACTATGTCTTTGGGGATGACTTAATCACCCAGAGTCCCCGGGGGAGGGGCTGCATTACAAACTTTGACCATTGTATCAGGAATTGTACAGACGTTTTCAGGGGGATTTTTTCGCATTGGGTGGGAGTGGGTCGGGGGAGAGGGCTACGTGGGAGGATCTTTCCATGTAGGAATTTATAATGAGGGAATAAAATTTCTATGAAGGGAGCGAAGGATTTTCTAGCATTATTTAAAAAGAAACAATGAGAAAACAAATAAATGAAAATTTTCACCTCCTCTCAGGTAACCCCCTCCCCAAACCCACATCCCCTTTCAACACGAAAAAGTCCCCACAGAAAACGTCTGTACACTTCCCAATAACCCTTGTTATATGTGAACAATGGTCAAAGTTTGTAACTTTCAGCCCCTCTCCGGGGACTCTGCGGGATTAAATCGTCTAGAAAGATCTAATTATTAGGATTTTTGACTATATTGAACAAAATGGCTATCTCAGAATTTCGATCCGGTATTTTTGGGACAACCGTGAGCGTGGCAGGGGGTCTAGACTCTCTCCAATGTTTTTGGTCACATAAAAAGGGAACTAGAACTTTTTTTTTCGTTAGAATGAGCCCTCTTACGACATTGTGGGTTCACTGGGTCGATATCATCACCCCTTTGAAAAAAAAAAAACAAAACAAATAAAAAAATAAACACGCATCCGTGATCTGCTTTCTGGCAAAAAAAAAAATACAATTTCCTCATTTTTGCAGATAGGAGCTTGAAAGTTCTACAGTAAGGTTTTCTAATTCACAGAATATGAAGGTGTGATTTTTGTTAAGATTCAATAACTTTTAAGGGGTGTTTCGTCCTTTTTGCTAAAATAAGGCAAATTTTCTAAGGCTCTTAACTTTTGATGGGTAAGACTAAACTTGATGAAACTTACGTATTTAAAATGAGAATAAAAATTCAATTCTTTTGATGTAAATATTGGTTTCAAAATTTCGTTTTTTAGAGTTTCGGTTATTACTGAGACATGTCGCTGCTTACTACAGTTCGTTACCAAGAACTATTTGATAGTTTGTACGGCAGCTAGCTTTTCCCCCTCTCCTAGGTCTTTTTTTTACTCAAAATTATCTTATCAAAATTTTGGAATAGCCATTTTGTACAACATAGTCCAAATTTGTAATAATCATGTCTGTTAGCAAGATTTGACCTCCAAAATCTACTAGGAGGAGGCATCATCAGTTAGGACTTTAAGGGCATATTGCTGTAACACTTACTTTAGTTACTTTAAAAACATATTTTTTTGGGAGGGGGAAGGGATTATTTTTCTGTAGGGAGCCTAGAATGGAGAATCTTTACATGGAGGAATTTTCTCTTGGAAAAAGGAAATTTTCCTGGTTTGACAGTGGGGTAAGTAGTACTATTTATTACTTTTCTAAATATACTTTTTTTTCATTTGGAAATGTATGACTAATTTTTCAAATGGGGAGTTCTTATGGGGCGGATATTTACTGGAATAATTTTATTCAAGAAGGTTGACGAGATTCCTGTGATTATATCAGAAGCTATAAGAAATAAAATAAAACCTATATGAAATTAAAGAGAATTTTTTTAGAGAGAATTGTAAGGGGGAAATCTTCTGTGAAGATGAAATGGTTATATCCATCAGAGCTTACTCTTGAACCTAGTCATAGCACTGGTCTATAAGATCTTTTCTTAGATTTGAATATTAATATTTCTGATAATAATAAATTAAGTTTTAAAATATATAATAAAACGGATGATTTCAATTTTGAAGTGATTAATTTCCCGTTCCCTGAAAGTAATATACATTCAAATATCACATATTCGGAATTTTTCTCACAGTTACTTAGACATGCAAGGATTTGTAGTAATTATATTAATTTTAAAAATACATGTAAAATTTTAAGCCAAAAATTGGTTTTAAGAGGTTTTTTCTGCAAATAGATAATTTGGCAATTTGAAAATTCAGTTTTCATTATAACGAACTTTTAAATAAATACCAAAAGAATTATCTTGAAATACTTAGCGAAATCTTTGGTAAATTTTGATTTTTCTTGTTACTGAGTTTGGCATGTTCCTAATTTTTGACAGTGGATTTCCGAAGGATTTTGCATTTACTGTCATTTCAAAAGGTCTTATTTTACATTCATTTCCTTGATTTTTATCTAGGTGACATTTACATAAATAGAGAAATTCTGACATAGTGAAAAACTTTAAATAATTATTTAGTTTTAATATAGATTGTAAATTGGTAACTTAAATACATGAGAGTCAGAACTAAGGTAGGATAAGCTTGTTTTGGTGTTACTTGGTTGTTCTACATTTGCTTGTTTTTTCATAGGCATATATTTTTGGGGTAATACCGAACACGGGGATACCATGGGGAATTTATGATAGGCACGCCACTTGCCTGGGTAGAGAATTTAAAGTGCCGAAACCCTATTGGCAAGTGTGTATTCTCCTGATGAGCCCTTGTGTTGGGTTTTCGCCTCTGAATTATTTGTTCTTTTTTTTTCTTTTTTTTCTAACGGTCTTATTTTACATTCATTTCCTTGATTTTTATCTAGGTCACATTTATATTAATAGAGAAATTCTGACATAGTGAAAAACTTTGAATAATTATTTAGTTATAATATAGATTGTAAATTGGTAACTTTAATACATGAGAGTCAGAACTAAGGTAGGATAAGCTTGTTTTGGTGTTACTTGGTTGTTCTATATTTGCTTGTATTTTCATAGGCATATATTTTTGGGGTAATACCTAACACGGGGATACCATGGGGAATTTATGGTAGGCACGCCACTTGCCTGGGTAGAGAATTTAAAGTGCCGAAACCCTATAGGCAAGAGTGTATTCTCCTGATGAGCAATTCTGTTGGGTTTTCGCCTCTGAATTATTTGTCCTTTTTTTTCTTTTTTTTTAATGACGACTTATACTTACAGATGACGAGACTGCCTGTCCATGGATTATTCATTATGGTTGATTGAGTATGGCTATGCTGTTGGACCTATGTGATTGTAAGGATGAGTATGGTTAAGGCCTAATTCAAGTGCTGATCTATATTAATCACTAATGTAAGAAAACAGTTTTCCTTTTCTCCTTTTGTCCTTTTTTTTTAATGTTTGTGCTGTTGCACTGGTGATTTCTCTTTTCATTATATATATATATATATATATATATGTATATATATACATATACATATACACATATATATATATATATATATATATATATATATATATATATATATATATATATATATATACATATATATATATATATATATATATATATATATATATATATATATATATATATATATATATATATATATATAAATATATATATATACATATATATATATATATATATATATATATATATATATATATATATATATATATATATATATATATATATACTATATATATATATATATATATATATATATATATATATATATATATATATATATATATATATATATATATATATATATATATATATATATTGCTATTTATGCTCTATATGTATATTGTGTTGTTTAAAAGGTTCATCGCGAATTCAAAAACCATAATCTAGTAATGAGTCAAACCACGAGTTCCACAAAAGTATAAATTTTGTTTTTACTTGAAGCCTCAAAACATTCTGCTCAAAATTATCCCTGTGAATTGATGGCCAATATGAAGTGTAAACAATCATCAGCGTTGCAAATCCTGATATCCAGAAGAAATTATATTTAGTATACATGTTTCGTCTAGAAGAATAAGCAGGAAAGATATCTTTAGAATGTATTCATTGAGGAATATATCTAGAGAAATAATAAATAAAAAGAACTAGCTGATTACACTCGAGGAGGGCGTGAGACTCTTCATCTGTCACAAAACAGAAAATTTTTGAAATAAATATATTTTGGATAATATTTTTAACTGTATCTCTATTAATCTATGCTCTAAGCGTAAAACACATATTCATTATTGTCTATATTTGTGCTGCAGTCTTTGGACAATAGTGAGTTTTATAACAGTAGCTCTGTGGCTTTTGAGACACTTCCGTATGACCTCGAAGATTAAATTTTGTCTTCTTTTCTTAAAGCTCTTTTAAATAGGCAGTAGTACTTAGGAGTTTAAGATTGACTCAGAAAAAAAAACCTGTTGGTGGTGCCCCAAAACAACTTAATTTCATTTTAAAACATTTTTGATTCAAAATGTACCCAAATGTATATATGTTCCACTAGGCCTAAACTAAGATCTACTGATAAACTGTGATTTAAAAGCAGCAACCACGATAAAGATTATTATAATGTAATAACTATTTATAGCTTAACATTAAGGTTAATTATTTGCGGACAGCCCACACGAAACCGATATCAAACTGCAACTTTGAGCATTATAAAATGACTAAATTACTACTTAAAGGAAAATAGAGATTGAGCTCATTGTGCTTTTCAAGCACTAAATGCAGATTATGAGTTATATTAAATGATAAATTCCAATATACTTCTTAGGTAAATCAAGACCAGAAAGTAAATTTCACACCGAAAAACGAATCACTACGAATAAATACTATGTACCTAAGAACATTTGAAACAGATGGAACAATCAAACCAAAGAAAAATTTACAAAAATAGGTCAAAGAAGATATAAACAAAATTTTATTCTATTTGCAAAGAGGTTGGTGTCTACATAGATTTAATTTGCACTCGAATGAGTATTTTCACAAACGTTTCAGTCGTTTAAACAAAAGAAGAGTGTTGTTTGTTTGTCATCATTGATTAAACTATGGTTCTTAGGATTTCAAACCATTGAATTTTTATTTAAAAATTGCCGTAAGTACCATTTCAATGTTTTAAAGTGTCTAGTTTTGTTGTTTAAAACAGAAACAGTTAAAATTTATGAGCTGTTGACCGTTAATTGAAATAGTCTCCTTGAAATTTTGAACAAAAACAATAAGGATGAAACTACATTGAACCTTAGAAGGCATTGAAACCTGAGTTTTTAATTTTAGATCAATAGAATATGATAGTTTCCATGCTTCTTTTGCCATTATTGACGACAGAAGATTTAAATAAACGAAGATGGAATTTGATTCAAATTAGACTTTTTACTACAGATAAAATTTATTTTTGTGTATACATATACTTTTAATTAAAGATAAACACACATATATTACCTTAGTAACTGAACGTTATTCATAGTGCATTAATATTAATCGTATTAATAATAATGTAGATTCCATCATAAAACTCTTCAAGCATCAAAAATACATGTAAATTTTGAGAAGTCCTTCACAAATAAATTTTGAGAAGTCCTTCAAAAATAAATTTTGAGAAGTCCTTATTACATAGGTCCAAAATATCAGAATGTAAAGTGCAGAAGTGCATAGAAAGTCTCGCCTAAATATGAATAATATGAATTTATTTTCACATGCTAACCATAAGTCTTCCTTTTTTAACTGTAGGTCCTCATGCAGGGGCAATAGAGTGTGAATGAATAAAATACCAACAGTCTACAGATTCCAATATATTTGTACGTAATAAAAAAAATTAAATACCTTTCTTAATAAAAATTTACAGCTGCTTTCTGTAATAGATCCATTTGTCACTTTAAATAAGCTTAGGAACATTTGATGGTTTTCAATAAGATTTCTAACAGATAACAAATGGATATCTTTTCAATATACCACTTACATGCTTTGTATTTGTGGGGCTTGGCAAACATACACGATTTTTAAAATATATGTTTACACTTTCGCATTTTAGCGAGTGTTATAAAATTGAACTGTGTACATTGTCAAGTGAAATTGATTGGTAAAATTTGACAGTGCTCTTCATCTATAAATATTTAAATATTAATAATATGATGATTCAAAAATACAAGAGAACCTTTAAAAATAGTTAAACCTTCTCAAACTCTTTGTTTTTTATTCTTTTTTTGAGTTGACGCTCGCTCGAATGGAAAATTATAATTGCATAAGAGGGTCTTTTTCCTTAAATATTAACATATAGGTTTTTTACTTAATTTTTGAAAGGTATATGGCTGTGTAAGTTTTACGTAGTCAATTTTTAAGATCATGCTTTTCAAATATTTTCTTGCATTTATTGGTCAAAACATACTGCTTGGTATACAATATCAGCGATGATTAACATTTTAATTTAATGATACTAAATTCATAAACAATAATGACAGTTAATAAGATAGTACTTTAAGTGTTTTATTGTATTAATGATAAAGCAGCTTATGGTAGTTGAATGAATAATATAAACATTGTTTCCCGTTAAATCTAAATTTTAATATTTAAAATTTAAAATACATCCCTAAACATAATTATAGTAACATCATAATAATAAAAAGTTAAATTTCATAGTAATTTTAATAAAAAACGTTTCCAGAATTTTTTTTTCAAAGACGGTGGGGTGATAAAAACACTTTAAAATCTTACTAAAAATAAATATCACAAATAGTTTCCCAGTAGTCATCAAATTAATTTTAATTCTCAATAGAATCACGAATCAAAGTAATTACACAAATGATATAAATTCTGTTTTCCATTAAATAAAAATTTTAATCTTAAGAATTCATAGTTGTTTTATAAAAAAATGGCTCTAACATCATAATAATGATAAAAATAATATAAAGTAATTTTAATAAAAATATTTCTACTATTTTATTTTGACAAGGATGGGGGGATATACCACTTTAAACACGTATTAAAAATATATATCAGAACTAACATCCCATTAGGCATCATATTGATTTAATTTTCAAAAGAAACTGTATAATTATGCTACGGGTCTTGCAAAAGATGCAGTCTATTTTTTTCATTCTGAATTATTTGTGTCATAATTTAGGTGCTGCATTGTGCATTAAATTGTTGTTTTGAGCTCATGACACCCAAAATGTCTATCAGATTCTCAAAGAAACTACAGGGGAAAAGATAGTTGTGTCAGAAGTTGTCAATGACAACCAAAGAAAAATCGCTTCCTCCCAAAATGATCAGATGAGTAGATGAAAACAATATTTCCAATCATTGCTCAATCCCTCTCATTCACCACCCTCTGACCATCTTCCCCCATCTGTCAAGAAAAGCACTATGATGTTTGAATTGGTCACTCCTACAAGAGCCGAAATCCTCAAAAGAAAAAAAACACTGAAGAACCATAAATTCCCTGGTGAAGAAGGCCTTCCTCCTGAACTATACGAGAAATGCCCCGAAGCAACAGCTGAACAGATACATGGCATCCTTCAAGACGCATGGAAAATTAATTCCTTCCCAAAGGACTGGAGAACTTCAATTATACTACTCTTTTATAAGAAAGAATACAAGACTGAATTTTGAAATTACCGAGGATTAAGTCTTATAGATATCAACGCAAAACCATTCGGTATGATTCTATTGAATCATTTCAAAAGTACCCGGGAGAAAAATATCCCCAAAAATCAACCTGGCCTCATTGATTATATTTTTGGCAGCTGACTTATTATCTAAGACTAAGGTAAAACCCACAGCAAATTCCCGTTTACCTCTCCTACATTAAACAAACAACCAATTTATGTTTCTCAAACTCCTTAAATCCTCTTCAAATTTCTCATATTTTGGGAAAAAACCTCTAGCCGTTTCAATTCAAGTGTTTCTAAATAAAAAATAAAATAACCCATCTATCTTTCTCTGTTTCCTAAAATCCTGTTGATGTGTCTCTGAATTACAAAAACTCTTTTCACGTGTCTCTGACCTTAAAAAAATCTTTTTACGTGTTTGATCTTTATATAAAATCCTCTTTAGTTCTCTCAGACTTAAAAATAAAAAATGTACTCACAGTCACGTGCCTCTGACCTAAAAAGAAATTGGTCACGTCTCTGACTTTCCAAAAAATCATGTTTTTCATGTTTTCCTCACTTTGAAGTTCTCTTTTTGACTTGTTAATCTTTTGGTAAGAAAAAACTCTTTATTACCCATAATTGTTTGTCTTGTTCAGCATTTAGCCGAAAATGTCTCTAACACCAATCATTTTTTAATTTTGTTTTACTCTTAGCCAAATAATGTCTCTAATATCAATCATTCTGAGTTTTATTAAGTGTTTAGACTAAATTGTCTCTTATACAAATTCATTTCAGTCTTGTTTAGCGTTCAGCCAATAAAATTTCCCTAATGTCTAGTATTCTTAGTCTTGTTCAATGTTTAGTAGAAAATGTCTCTTATGTCTTTTATTTTTAGTCTTGTTTATTAATAGGTAAAAAAAGTCTCTGAAGTCCATCATTTTTAGCCTTTTTTAGCTTTTGGCCAAAAAATGTCTCTAATGTCCATCATTTTTAGCTTTCGCCTTTATTGTTCATTATTTAAAGTCTTTTAAACTTTTTAGTTACAAATTGTCTCTAATGTCCGTTATTTTTAGTCTTGCTTAGCGTCAAGTCTAACTAAAAGTGTCATCGATGTCTGTTATTTTTGCCTTTTTTAGCTTTTAACACAAAACTGTTTCTATCGGATATCATTTTTAGTGCTATTTCACTTTTAGCTGAATATTTCCTTAACGTCCATTTTTCTTGTTTTGTTTTGCAATTAGCCTGAAATCGCCTCTAATATGTATAATTTTTAGCTTTGTTCAGTTTTTGCCAAAAAATTCATAATTTTCGCTCTTCATAGTTCAACTCATAGTTTAGATTTTTATCAAAAATTATTCTGATGTTAATTAGTTTTAGACACGTTTATCTTTTGCCTAATCTCTTATTATATTATTTTCTTATGTTGCAGTTGTAGTCCACAAGCAAATACTCTATTATGATGTCTAAACAAATATAATTGGATCAGTTAAAAAGATATTTGGCTTTGCACCATTTCTCACCTAGGGGGCATCTTAAAATTCCTCATAAACAAATGGTAAAATCAGTAGAATTAAATTTATGTGTCTTTGCTTTTTTGGTATAAGAAGGCAATGGTTTTCTCAAACTGATCTATAGAAATTTCATTAATGTGAAAACTGATAACTTCCTGTATCCATATCAATCCTACGCTTACTAACAAGAAATTGTTTACAAGAATTCCCCAATTTTTTTAGTTTGTCAAATATTATTAATAGAATCAAATGTATTTTAACCCAACGTGTTCCTATTTCTGAAAACTAAAAACCCAAGTTCCTTAATGATTCAATATTATTAAAAAAATAGGTTTGTATTAATAATGTGCGTCATTATTTATAAAAACTGAATTTAACATTTCTTACATTATTTACATTTATTAATTTCTTGAATTTAGGCATTATACTGATATTTCATCTTGGTAATGAAAAAGTTACAAATCAATGCCCGTAATCCCCTTTGTCAAGAATTTATAAAATTTCTATGGATTTTGTACGAGAAAGGGTTCGTATAATTACTTATAGAACTTTCAAGAAACCTTCAAGAGGTATTAGTTTAAACTAACGATTTGACAGCTATTTATGTTGGCCTGTCTTCCAAAAATACTTGAGAGATGGAATTGAATCTTATAGAAGTCAAATATCTAATAAGAATTTCCTCAAATCTTGAAGAAAGAATATATTGGAGAGTAGAGAGGGGAAATTGAAAGTTTGGCTAATGAGTACCGTCAGGGGCATATTATTACATGGGATATGACAACAATCAAGGTTTAGATTCTCCTGGCAATAATAAAACTCTCTCCCAGTGGAATTGGCATGGGTACTACTGGTTTTCCAGAGGGATAAAAAATTTTCCGACTGGTTCTCCATCGGGAAAGGCATTGATACAACCTGTCCTCCATGCTGGTTATTTGGATCGAGCAAATCATTTTCGCTAGGAATGGTTGGATTTCTTTAAGCATCTGGTATGACACAAGAAAGTAATTTTCCCTAGGATGGTCGGTCGTATAGACCCCTTACTTCTCCGGTACACTCAAAACTCTTAGACATCTTTCATTACTCCTGCCGTGTCTGGACCTTATTTCCCTCTCCCACACAAGCCCATGTTTCTGAAATACTGGACTCCTGCACAGATGAAGGTGAAGTTGTTTTCAATGAGATGACAACCTGTTATCCCTGATGAAGGTGAAAGCAAACAGTTCAGCTTATCCAGAAAAATCCCACCTAGACTGATTCAAGAAGACGCCCCTTTCATTGCGAAACCACTCCTAGTGATAATAATCCTTTGCTTTCGTATTGGGATCTTTCCAGCTGATTGGAAAATAGCTTACGTTTGCGTAATTCCAAAAGTTAACAGCCCTAAGAGCTGTGACGAACTTAGACCTATTTTGCAAACACCATGCCGGGCAAAAGTGGTCGAGATCTTTATCGTGATGGTCTTACCAAATCAAATCAAGGAATTTATCGACCCGAGACAATACGGTGGACTAAAAGACTGTAATACCTCAATGTACCAAGTGTGGATATACGAAAGTCTCCTCAAACGGGTTGAAAAGGGTCATAGTTTTATCAACCTGGGTGCAATAGACTTCTGAAAAGCCTTTGATCTAATCAATCATATAGTAGCTGCTCTTAATCTCAACCTAAAAAAAAACTCTGACCATCGTGTTGGACTTTCTCAGTCGGAAGATGCAGCTTGTGTTTGCTCTCTACAAAGCTGATAGTAATTCCGAATGGTTCTCATCCCCCTGTGGATCTCCTCAAGGCACTAAGCTTGCAGGTATTGTATTCCTGTCTGTAATTAACTTCCTCATAGCTGACTGTGATGAACACTACGAGTTTTTGGACGATCTGCCATTTATCCTGAAATATTTAGTATAAGACAGAGTTGTGACGCCACAATTTAGTTCAAATTTTTTCAGTGTTTTTACAAAAGAGTGCGCGAAGCTAAATCTTGAGATTAATCGGAACAAGTTGAAGATTGTACGCTTTAGCCCGCTAAGAGGCAATGTTAAGGAGGCAAATGTTCCATTCCTTCTAACAAACATTATCAAGATCCTTGGAGTTACTCTCTCCAATAACTTCAGCTTTTCCGCACATATCGAAAATGTGGTTAAAAGTGCAAACGCTAGTCTACAGACTTTAAACGGTATGCCTAGGTTCAGTGCGAACTCAAAGAGTATTAAGTATGCATACCTAACGGACATCCTCCCAGTTCTGGACCATACGTTCCATGTTTGGGTGCCCCCAGCACTTAGAACAGTGTATCTTTGTCAGGTAACGATTATCTTGGGCCACTGTGGCATCTCATACGAAAACGCTCAGGAAGTGCCTGGACTGCCGTCACTCCAAATCCGGTATGAAACTCGGAAAATGAGTTTTGGAAAGTTCTTGCTTTCTAAATCTCAGCACCGTGACATTCCACCAGATCAACCTCTACCATCAAGAACGAGAGAGCAACAGAAGTTAGTTCCCGTTAAAACAAGAACAAACCGATACGGTAATTCTTTCGTCCCGGTTTTGTCAATATTTACAATAAGAGTTAATGTTTATAGTTTGATTTATATCTACAAGTGTAGTTTGATTTTCTATATGTTGTAAAGAAACGCAAATCAGTGATAGCTGCCAAGTTTTTTGCTATTAAACCTGTCTTCTACTACTACTACTATGAGGCCAGAAAATTACACATTTTAGGATAAATTTTGTTTGGTTGGGAGGGTGGCCTTAGACGGGCTTACAAACAGAACTAATGTGCCTTCTCCCGTGGTATGATCATAATGGTGTCCGTTGGGCATGGTTTCCTTTCTCTAGGGTCTGTTTAAAACAAATCGGCAATGTAATAAATTTTTCCGGTCAGAATTTTGACTGCAGTCTCTAGCTCTGCAGAATAAGTTTTGCTTTTAAAATTTATTTTGTTCTTTTTTTTAAATACACAGTAAAAGTTACACAAAAATATTTATTTAATAGCGAGTAATGAGGCTGAAGAAGTCAACAAGACATTTGTAAGGGAAGTAAATGTAGGCTTCTCTTCCAATATTGCATAAATTTTCGTACAAGGAGCCGCATTTCTGGGGGACTGTAAATTTTCGAAGTTGGTCTTTATCAAAAAAATACCGTAAATTTTCAGTTTAACATATTTTGAACACCGCAAAGTAGTGAAAAAGAAAAAGAAGCAAACTAATGTAACAATATCATTACGAATATATCATACACATTCATAATTATTATCAATGTTATAATTAAACCATTCAACATTTGATATTTGACCAACAATATCATAATAAACACAACACAGATTAAAAAAGACAACACAGGACACAACAGAAAACAACAAGAACAGCAAAGGGCAAAAATAACTTTACCGGTATCATATTAGAAAAAGCAAAAATAATTTTCCAAAATACTTTTTCCCTTTATTCCTTAATTTCTTACGAGTCTTAGAGTCAGTTTTTGAGAAGGCATAGGTTTTTTCAGCCGTCTTCATGTTAACTTTTGCTTGGTTGTGATGAACAAATGATTGTCTAAAATTTTAATTGACAGTTTTTATTTAAACTGAACAGGCTTAGAAGGAGGGCTGTCTGCTCTCCAATCACTTTTGACTCTTGAAAAAAGGCTTGAGAACTTTTAATTTCCCATCAATTGGATAATAATTTTTTCTTTAACTGGAAGCAAGGAGCAACGTTAAAACTTACTACGAACAAAAAATTATTCCGTATGTAAAGGATGCTGCCCCTTCCTCCACCCCCAATATTTATGCTAAAGTATGACGTTTTACTGACGTTTTCTCATATATATATATAATTTATAACATATATATCTCAACAGCTACTTTACTTTTGGCCAAGATCAAAATTACCACTTAACTTTCATTGAAATAGATCGCTTACTTTTAATAGGGCATAACTTGATCATAATTTAGAATACACTACTAACTGAAGATACCAGTATTATCTTTGATGAAAAAGGAGAAGCAAGCATAAAATACATTTTCATTAGAGTATTCTACGACGTACAAATATTCATGAATTATACTTAATCAGGCATAGTTACGCAAAAAACCTAATTTTTTTCGATGCTGTACCCTCATGAATAATAAGTTTTTTTTTTTTATTCCTTGTCGCTGAAGTATGTATACCCTTAAAATAATTATTGTACTATAACTGTCTAATGGAATCAATAAATTTTAGAAGCAAATATTCCTAGTTGATAACTATAATACTGAACAGAGTTGAGTTGCTGTAAAAAAATTTTTTTGCATCAATGATTCATGTGACCGTTCCATTTCTATTCCATTTCCAGAAATGCAAAACCTGTGCTTTTTGGATAATGGGATCTTTGGTGCATTTACTACCATCTATCCACCACTTGTTAAAATTTCCATAAAACTTTTTTTCAGTGTCAGTATGCAATTTCTTGCACAGTTGACAAAAAGCATGTTTCACAAACAACGAATTATCGTAAACGTGCAAGTCATATTCCTCTTTCCAGTTGAAATATCTTTGATATTTAATTGCATCATTTCCAATGTCTTTTAAAAGATTTGCCAATTCAGAAGGGCTATTGTCTAAAGCATTAATGTATGAGTATGGAGGTAAAATTCTATTGTAATCAGCTGAACCATATACAACAGGTATTACATCATACTGAAGTATATTAAATAATTTTTCAGTCACATAATCTTTGCAAAGTGAGTTTTCAAAAGAAAGATAAAACTTATAATTATTTTGAATCATATCGTAGCATTCTTTCCAATGCTCTTTTGGACATTTGTTATTCCCACACCTACCATATACGTCCACTTGAATATATTCATTTAATTCTTCAATGTAGTCTTCTCTGCGACCCGCTGTTTCACATCGACTAACCATCCAAGCTACTAGATTCTTCTTCGTAAAATTTTTGTATTCTCTAATGACTCTTTTTTCTCTTCTTTTAATAGCTCCATACGGAACAAAAATGTCAGAATCTTCCCTGTAGGTAATTGTCCAATTAAAAAAAGCATCATAATACTGATATGTTCTAAAATATACTGGAGATTCCTTGGAAAGGAATATATATCTTTGTTGGTATGTTCGATTTGAGATGGCTGGAAAAAGATGCAACAGTGGAGCATGAAAAACAATGGCATCGTATTCGGAGAAAGGTTTATATAATTTGTCATGTGTGATATAACAATTAGTGTATTCACACTTGTGCTTTTTAAAAGGTTCATCCCCAATTCCAAAACCATAATCTATTGATGGGGGATACCAAGAGTTCCACAAAAGTATATATTTGATTTTTACTTGAAGTGTCAAAATATTCTGCTCAAAATCAACCCTGTCTATTGATGCCCAATATGATGTGTAAACAATCATCAGAGTTGCAAATCCTAATATCCAGAAGTAAATATATTTAGTGCACATGTTTGCCTAAAAAATAAGAAGGAAAAACATTTTCTGAATACATTCTTTGAGGAAAATAATTTAGAGAAATAATAAATAAATTAACTAATTGATTACCTTCGGGGAGGGTGCGAGACTTTTCAGCAATCACAAAGCTGAAAATTTAAAAATAATTAGTTTTTGGATAATATTTTTGACTGTATTTTCATTAATCTATGCTATACGCGTAAAACACAAAACTCATTATTTGTTATATTTGTGCTGAAGTCTTTAGACTCTTGTGGGTTTTTTAATAGTGGGTGTATGGTTTTTGAGACACTTACGTGTGACTTCGAAGTAGGTTGATTAAATTTTGTCTTCTTCACTTCAAGCTGTTTTGAACTGGCAATAATGCAAAGGACTAAAATATTGAATTAGCAAAAAAACTTGTTGGTAGTGCCCAACAAAATGTAAGTTCAATTTCAAACATTTACGATTCAAAATGTACCCAAATGTACACATGTTCTACTAGCCGTAAATTAAGATATATTGATAAACTATGATTTAAAAACTGCAACCAGGCAAAAGATGATTAAATTGCAATGGCTATCTATAGTTTAAAATTAATAATTAATGATTTGATGAAAAACTACAGAAAACCGATATCAAACTACAACCTTGTAGTTGTAGTTTGAATATTTATAATGAATATTTAGCTCATAATCCTTTTAAAGTACTAAATGCAAATTAGGAGTCATATTAAATGAGAAAATACAATATTCTTCTAAAGTAAATCGAACCAAGAAAGTAAATTTCATACCAAAAAAAAATAACTACAAAAAATGGTATGCACCTAAGGACAATTAAATTAAATTGAATAATCAAACCAAGGATAAAGATAACGATAATAGGAAAAAAAAGAAATTCACAAAATTTTAGTTTATTTGCAAAGAGGCTGGTGTCTACCTGAATTTAATTTGCACTGGAATGAGGATTTTCACTAACGTTTCAGTCGCTTAAACAAAAGCAGAGTGTTGTATCCTTGTTATCATTGATTAAACTATGGTGCTTAGGATTTCAAACCATTGAATTTTTATTTGAAAATTGCAGCAAGTACTGTTTCAATGTTTCTAGAGTGTTTAATTTTATTGTTTAAAACGAAAAACAATATAAATGTATGATTTGTATAGCATTAATTGAAACAGTTTCCTTGACTTTTTAAACAAAAACAATAAGGATGAAATTGAATTGAACCCTAGGAGGCATTGAGCTCTGAGATTTCAACGTTGGATCAATAGAATATGATAATCTCTGGGCTTCTCTGGCCACCGTTGACTACAAGCAAATTTATATAGGACAAGATGAAATATGAGTTAAACTAGACTTTTTACGACCGATAATATTTATTTTTGTGTATATATATATACTTTAACTTAAAGATAAACGCACATATATTACCTTAATAGCTGAACATTATTCGTAGGGCAGTAAAATAAATCCTAAATACAATAATTTAGATTCCATCATAAAACTGTTCAAGCATCAAAAACACCTATCAATTTTGAGAATTCTTTATTATATAGGTCAAATATATCAGAATATATAATGTGCAAAATAGCAGTGAAAGCCAGCCCTAGATTTTAATAGTATGATTTTTTCAAATTCTAACCATTTGTCTTTCTTTTTTTGTAACTATAGGTCGTCTTGTTGGGGCAATAGAGTGTGAATGGAATACCAACAGTGTAAGGATTCCTATATATTTGCACATAATAAAATAAAGATCAAAGATCATTTCTAATAAAAAATTTACTAATACTATCTGTAGTAGAAACGTTATCACTTTGAAGCAGCTTAGTTAAATTTGACGGTTTGCAATAAGACTTTTAACTGAAAAAATGACTATTTTTCAATGTACCACTTACATAATTTGTATTTGTGGGGCTAGGCAAATATATAAGACTTATAAAATATATGTTCACACTTGTGCATTTTAGCCAGTGTTACAGCATTGAACCATGTACACTTTCAACCGAAACTGATTGGTTAAAATTTGACAGGGATTTTCATCTATAAATATTTATACAATAATAATATGATGATTCAAATATACAACAGAACCTTTAAAAAAATTAAACCTTCTTATTTTAGTTAGTGTTACAGCATTGAACCGTGAACACTAACAAGCGAAACTGATAAGTACAATTTGACATCTATAAATATTTACACATGTATAATATGATGATTAAAAATATAACAGAACCGTTAAAGTAAGGTAAACCTTCCTAAACTCTTTGCTAGAAGGGAAAATTATTACTACATACGTGGGTTTATTTCCTTGAAAATTAACATATAGGGTTTTTGTTGCTTTTTGAAACGTTTATGGTTATGTCAGTTTTAAGTAGTTAATCCATAAAGACATTCTTTTCAAAAAATTTCTTGTGCACTTTAGTTGTTTTATTGCAATAATGATAAAACAGCTTACGGTAGTTACACAAATAATATAAATTCTTCGAAGTGGGTGGGGGATAAAAAAAACTTTAGACACGTATTAAAAATATATATCAGAAATAATTTCCCAGTAGGCATGAAATTGATTTTAATTCTCAAAAAGAATCTGTATAATTATACAACGTGTCTTTCAAAGATACAGTCTATTTTTGTCATTCTGAATTATTTGTGTCACGATTCAGGTGTTGCATTCTTCATTAAATTCAACTTGTTGTTTTTGCGATGTATTGACGGATAAACCTTATGAAGGAATTTTTTCACCATAAAGACTTGTCCCAGAAGTCAAACGAAGTCAAAGTCACAAGATAATTGAGGTGGACAATGAACCTTCAGAATTGTACATCTTTATATTGGCAATCGTGGTTGTAAAAGTATTTGGTTACAGGTTAATGAAATATCAGTAAAACTATGATAACCACTGGTAATATTATGTTAATTTGTTCAATTTCTGAGCTGAAAAAATATTTCAAGTGCATAGCATCTAGTTACGTAACATTAATTTTAAAAGCCTTTTTCTCCAATTGGGAAGATTGATCTGCAGTAAAATATATAGTTTTTGTTTCTATTATCCACTCTGATTCCAAGAAATTAGAAGTGGATTTAGTTAAAATAATATTTAAATTACTTGAACATTTATTTTACGGGGTCCAAGATGAAATTCTACTGTTTCAACATCTTTAGAAACACAGTCATTCCGACCAGGCCTTGATTTATGTTTTCTATCCTCTGAATATACTGTGAGCTTATCATATCGCTCTGTATGCCTCGAAATAAGTTAACAGAATTGTATATGACCTGATTGTTCTATATGCATGGCTGTTAGTCTCTAAGATGTATTCATTGATTTTAAATAGATGGCTATTCCATATGTTTATTTTAAAAGAGTACGTTCACTGCATCTTTAATAGGACAATTTCTTAATAGGATCGGAATATATTTTTGGTTTTGTTAATATTTTCATCTCTATGGAATTAAATATTTAACAGTGATCAGATAAGGCTGCCTTGGGTAGGCAATATTAGGTATAATAGTTTTCTAGAAGAACTGTGTGGAAAACTTGGTATTTAATTAAGGCGTAATATCTTGGAAAATTAATCCACTAAAAAGGTTCCCATCTATTCATACATAAGATTTATTCGGAAGGGACGTAAACCGCTCAATTTATAACATAGAAAAGCCATCATGGATGTTATATCTCTGAGAGGAGGTTTAATTTTCTTAGAGTTTGTGCACTAGTAATGAACACCATTTAAGACCAGAATTTTAATCCGCTAAAACCGTAGACCACTTGCCAGTACAATTTTGCAATGCTTTCTTTAGTGCATTAAAACGGGGATTAAAGATCAAAATCTGTGATGTTTATTATTTTTCATTCCAACGATGTGGGTAAGGTACTATTTTTAAATATGTTAATATTGAGCAATCATATTTTCCTGAGGATTGGTGGATATGTAAAGATCAATATATTTTGTCAGTCTTAGTTATTGTTATTAAAGCTTTGGACTCTCTGTACTCTGGCTGTGCATTTATTTTGCATTGTTGACAACGATCCTACTTATTTGCTGTCATAAATACATCAGTGGCTGATTTTCTAGGGTAGATCACTGCAGATCCTGAGCACTCACTATTACCTGGAGGGCAGTTTTCAAGCTGGTGAATAAAATTACTTGTTTCTAGTAAAGTGGCACAATACATTCATAGTTCGTTGCTACACAAACAGTTGTGCTATCTTTCCACTTTATAGCAACAAACACTCTATTTGACCTATAGCCACAGCAAATACGTTCCGTCTCATCTGTAACTTTGGTTTCTTCGACACAACATCCTTCCAGCAATTTTTACGTAGAGCGACTGTGACTTAAAATGGGTGGTTTATAAGGAATTATCGAAGAATGCTCCTTTCTTGAATTTTTTTTTTTGTTAAAAGAAAATATTAAAAGACATATATTAAAAGACAATCGACTGCGGCAATCGTTCGGCAGTCGATCCGCTTATCTCCCAGCCATAACCTTTTTCTTTTAATAAGGTGTCAGTTATGTGGAAATTTTGTATTGAGGGGCGTGAAGAATAAATTATTGTTATTATTATAATAGGTATAAGACACATTGGATAAGCAGTTTGCTAGCAGTGGTTTCCTCTTTCTCACCTACCGTACCGATGAATTTTGTAAGGAATTGAATGAAAAATCTAGCAAATTTGCTTTATATCATAATTAAATCAGATTTCCTTGCTTAAACACCTTGCAGCTCTGACTACAAAAGAATAATATCTTTTGTTCGTCCGAGGAAAGTCTCCTTAAGTTTATTGCACACAGAACCTAAAAGTGACCTTGCCTTAGCCATTTTTTCACTTTCCTAGAGCTCATTATTATTTGTAAGGTATAGCTTTTCCTATATTGTCAAAAATATATTGTGACTCACGACTTAACTACCTATAGGAATACCTAGGTTGTTTGACCTGGACCAGTACATTTTATAACTGGGTATATGTCGATATCATGATAGTAGCCAAATCGGAAAAAAACTGTAAATTTCTTCCAACCTAATAGAAAAGTTGATGTAACCAACCTAAATAACATATCTTACCGTGATCAGTATTAACATAGCATGAGTGTTACAGTTCTAGAGGTTTTAGTAAACCTCGAATTACGATTTACTAATCATATTACTGAACAAGTCCCTGAGTCTAGGCGGTGATTCTGATGGAATATTTCTGAACTACCATATACATTTCTAGTTCAGTACATATCTTAATTCTTTCCAAGGTTCAGATGTCTGAGATGCGAGTTTTGAACGCGGCCATTACGCTACTGTTGGGCATTTTGTATGACACCATAGAAGAACGTTTTCAAAGTCAATAGAAACTAAAATAGAGGCTACAGGAAGACTGGGTGGATTATTGCTAGCTATACAGTCAGTTGAGGTTATATGAGTAATTTCAACTCGTATTATTTCACCAAAATCACTTGAAGTTATTTGTTGTTGTCCTCATCCCCTTCTTCTTTGACTTGACGGAGGCAAAAAACATTATTTCACTGGAATATGATGATATTGTGATATTAGCAAAATTTACATAAAAAAAACTGTCAATTTCTTCAAACCTCATTGAGAAGCTGAGGTCACCACCCCAAAAAACAAATAATTCTTTTCTCCATTATCTAAGCACGAGTATTACTTTCCTAGAACTTACATTAAACCTCAAATTAGGATATGTTAGTCATGTTACTGAACAAGTTCCCGAGTCTAGGCAGTGATTCTTATGGAATATTTCTGAACCATCATATGTGTTTCTGGTTCACTATATCCCTTTATTTTTTTTCTTACGTTCAGATTTCTTAGATACGAGTTTTAAATCTGTACCTTACACTAATGCTGGGTACTTTTTGTGACGTCCTATTAGAGAGTTTTCAAATTCAACAGCAAGTAAAGCGGAGGGGACAGGGAGACTGGGAGGATTATTTCTAGCTATATCGTCTGTTAAGGCTTTATAAGTAATTTCAGTTTCTACCATCCTACAAAAATCATTGGAAGACTTTTTGTTGTCTTTACCCTCTTCTTGTTTGATTTGAGATAGGGAAAAAAAATTCTTTCACTGGGTATATGATGATATCATGATAGTAGCCAAATTAAGAAAAAACAGTCAATTTCTTTAAACCTCATTGAGAAGCTGATGTCGCCATCAAAAGAAATATAAAGTGTTGTTTTCTATATTATCATAGCACGAGTATTACTGCCTAGAACTTGCAGTAAACCTCCAACTAATATATTTTAATTATTTTACTGAACGGGTTCCCGAGTCTAGGCAGTGCATCTGAAGGAATAATCCTGAACGGCATTTGTGTTTCTAGTTCGTTATATCCCTTTATTTTTTTCCAAGGTTCAGATTTCTTAGATTCAAATTTTGTTTCCTGGAGTCATGCCGTTTTGTAACAGTTATAACTATTAACATTGAGGAAAGTGGGATGTTACTTGTGATAAAAAATAAGAATAAATGAAAAATAGTGTCACAAATAATTTTTCCTAAGAAATGAGGTTGTATTTTTCAGCAGTTCTACTCGAAAGAAAATGATATTACCCATACTTCAGGTAGCTATGAGACATGAGGTCCTTCTAAATATCAAAAATTCTTTAAGATTCGATCACCCACTCGTAAGTTAAAAATATCTATTTTTTTCTAATTTTCCCCCTCTCTTCAGCCCCCCCCCCCAGATTGTAGAATCGGGGAAAACAACTTTATCAAGTCAATTTGTGCAGGTCCCTGACATACTAATTTTCATCGTCCTAGCACGTCCAGAAGCACCGAACTGGCCAAAGCATGGAACCCCACCCCCTAATTACCCCAAAGAGAGCTGATCCATTCCAGTTACGTCAATCACACATCTATAACATTTACCTATTTTAGCCGCCAAGTTTCATTCCGATCCCTCCACTCTAAGCGTTTTCCAAGATTTTAGGCTTTCCCTTCCAACTCTCCCTAATGTCACTGGATCCAGTCGGGATATGAAATAATAGATCTGAGACACAATATCTTTCTTAAAATCAAATTTCATTAAGATCCGATAATCACCCATTATTAAGTTAAAACTACCTGAATTTTTCTAATTATTCCAAATCAAAAACCCCAGCTTCCCCAAAGAGAACGAATCCATTCCGATTATGTCAATCACTTGTATCTATAACTTGTGCTTATTCTTCCCATAAAGTTTCATCCCGATCTCTCCATTGTAAGTGTTTTTCAAGATTTCCTTTTGACAAGATTTCTGACCCTCTATGTCGCTGGATCCGATTCGAATTGAAGAAAAAGCATCTGAGACATAAGATTCTTCTATATATCAAGTTTCATTAAAATCCGATCACCCATTCGTAAGATACCTCGATTTTCAGGTTTTCGAAGAATTCTGGTTTCCTTCTCCAACTCCACCCAACGTCACCGGATCTGATCAGGACTAAAAACTAGAGTTCTAAAGTACAAGATACTTTTTCTAGTTAAAACATTTTTTCTAATTTTTCCCCTCTCTTCAGCCCCCCAGATTGTAGAATCGGGGAAAACGACTTTATCAAGTCAATTTGTGCAGGTCCCTGACCTACTAATTTTCATCATCCTAGCAAGTCCAGAAGCGCCAATCTCGCAAAAGCACTGAACTCCACCCCCTAATTAACCCAAAGAGAGCTAATCCATTCCGGTTACAACAATCACGCATCTATGACATTTACTTATTCTACCCACCGAGTTTCATTCCGATCCCTCCAACTCCTCCTAATGGCACTGGATCCGGTCGGAATATAAAATAAGAGCTCTGAGACATGATTTCCTTCTAAAAATCAAATTTCATTAAGATCTGATCACCCATTATTAAGTTAAAACTACCTCAATTTTTCAAATTTTTTCAAATTAAAAAGCCCCAGCTCTACCAAAGAGAACTGATCCAATCCGATTATGTCAATCACTTGTATCTATAACTTGTGCCTATTCTTCCCATCAAGTTTTATCCTGATCTCTCCACTCTAAGTGTTTTTCGGAATTTCTGTTTGACAAGAATTCTGAGATCTGATCATCCGTTCGCAAGTTACAAATACCTTATTTTTTTAGTTTTTCTGAATTACTACCCCCCCCCAACTCAACCAAAAAGAGTGGATCTTATCCGGTTATGTCAGTCTCGTATCTTGGGCCTGTGCTTGTTCTTCCCACAAAGTTTTATCCTGGTCTCTCCGCTTTACGCGTTATCCAAGATTTGTGCCCCTCCCCCCAATGACGCTGGATCCGGTTGGGATTTAAAATAAGAGATCTTCGTTACGAGGTCCTTCTAAATATGAAATTTCATTAAGATCCGATTACTCCCTCGTAAGTAAAAAATACCTCATTTTCCCAATTTTTCCGAATTAACCTCCCCCCACTCCGCCAAAGAGAGCGGATCCGTTTCAGCTATATCAATCACGTATCTAGGACTTTTGCCTATTTTTCCCACCAAGTTTCATCCCGATACATCCACTCTAAACGTTTTCCAAAATTTTAGGTACCCCCTGCCCCAACTCCCCCCAATGTCACCGGATCTGGTCGGGATTTAAAATGAGAGCTCTAGGGCACGACATCCTTCCAAACATATTATTTTATTAATATATGACACTCCTTCCTAAGTTAAAAATAGCTCATTTGTTCTAGTTTTTCTTATTTAACCGTTCCACCACTCCCCCAACCCCAGATAGTCTAATCGGGGATTTGACAATTTCTAATTTATTCTGGTCTGTGTCCTGATATGCCTGCCAAATTTTATCGCCCTAGTTTACCTGGAAGTGCATAAACTAGCAAAACCGATACAGACAGACCGACCAACAGAATTTGCGATCGCTATATGTAACTTGGTAGATACCAAGTGCCATAAAATGAAGTAATTTTCTGTGCCCTGTAAAAAAGGTTTTAATCTGCTATTTGGGTAGATTTTTTATGCAGGGATAAGGTCATCTTTTTTTTTAAAAAAAGTTAGCCGGTGATGTTCTAACAGAATTTTTAAACTCATCAAACAATTTTGCACACAAAAACTCATAGTTTTACGGTCTATATGAAATGGCTGAGATGCACTAAAGTCATTAAAAGAAGGACCAAAAACTTTGCAATAATTTTGTCGGAATTATCGGTATAATGGCTACGATGTGCCAAATAGTTCATTCCATTCAAACATAACCCTCGGCCAATTTTGAGGTCGACCATTTTTCCGTATCTTAATATACTTAATTCCAATACTCTGAAATCCATTGGAAGCATTCGTGTGAGAGCGGTTACCACATGCGTTAGAGCTGTATTAAAGATGAAATAAAAAATAAGTTTTTTTAACCGAAAGTAAGGGGCGACATTAAAACTTAAAACAAACTAAAATTATTAAACTAGGTTAAACTTGATATACAAGTGATCAGATCTGTAACACATTCTTTGGTCGAGATTTCTTAGTGTATATTGCATTTTAGGGATTTGCGGACAAGTAAAGCGGCACTATAGAATCTTTTCTTAAATGCTGTCTTTGAGAAGATATTGTACATATTCGGTACAAACTAAAGTTTACCCGATTTATTAATATAAGGCTCTTGGATAAGCACGACATCAGGCCATAAGTCGCCTAGGGTTTTTTTCTAGTTTTACCGCTACAGCATAACAATGTTATAAGTTAATTTGTAGAAACTGTAAGTTATTCTTATGCTTATTTAAATGAGAAGCGTTCTACATTCATGATACATAATCAATATTTTATTTCTCTGGGTACAAGGTCTGACATTTAGCAATGACATGTTTAAAAATCCCAAAAGTAGATGAAGAGCAAAGCGACCTTACTTGCAAGTTCAATCTATTTCATTGCAAATTCTGATTTATGTTCAAAGAACAATTATGTTCTGATGACCTTACCAAATTTCAATTACTGCTTGAAATTCATTCTGAGAAAAACTTCATTAAAAATTCTGACCCTTTGTGCATTCATTAGTCCATGAGAATCGCGGGCAGCAGGGCAAGGTCGGTATTCTAGATTTATTTAATAAACCTCTTTTGAGTTTTTTTAGCTTTATCACTCATTGTTGAATAAATATAAAATACACACCTCATTCTAATCCGTAGGATTTTAATCCGTACATGAAAAAGGCTATCCCCTCCTTAACACCCTGCTCTTTACATTAAATTGTTTTATTGTTTTAAAAAGTAGCAGAGTGACAAAGAGTCCAACTTTAGCGTAAAGAGCGGGGCATTGAGGTTGCGTAAAGAGCCCCTTTCATATGCAGAATAATTTCTGTTCGTTTTAAGTTCACATATAGCCCCTTTCTTTCAGTTAAAACACTAATGCAGGTTTCGATTTTGGCTCATCATATATGAATCATTAAAACGAAATTCTTGTATTAATTTTTGCTTTTTTTGGCTAAATGGGTTTTTCAAAGTTTTGATCGAACGATTTTGAAAAAAAGGGCTGGGGAGAGGGCGTAGTTGACCTCCAATTTCTTGGTTACTGAAAAAGGCCATTAGAGCTTTTAACTTTATTTACGAACGTTCTTATTAGTAATAAATGTGCGTTACTTACATAGCGAACTGCTATATTCGTATATTTTTGTTAATATACGATCATAATACTTTTATATGAGGGGGTTTATTCCCTCGACAATGCCTCGCTCTTTACACTAAATCTTGAATTTTGCTTTAATTCTTTAAGAATGACCCCTTAATCACAGAGACTGTTCAAGTAGAATAAATAGCTCTTTTGAAATGGGTGGTTCCCAAAATAACCACGATCTTTTTGCCCACACTCACAATGCCCACACTCAGAATACCTACGAATCAAAATGCCCATGACTCAAAATACCCACTGACTGAAACCCTGAAACCCTACGACTCGAAATGCCCAAGATTCAGGATGAACATCAGAAATTGGTATAGTTCGAAATGCCGGTGGCTTAAAACGCCAACAGTTCCAGATGCCGACAGTTCAAACTGGTCACATGGGATATTAACATCATACTACTAACTACTACTAATAACTCACTGCAGCACCAAGCCGCCTGAGGCCAACACAGCTACGCACGCTCCTCCTCCAACCTAATCTATTTAAAGCCTCCCTCTTTACACCCTCCCAGGAAGTTCCCATTTTCTTTAAATCCTTATTTATGACATCCTCCCAACCCAGACAAGGACGACCTGCTTTCCGTGTAGCCCCAGACGGTTGGCCAAAAAGGACAATCTTCGGTATCCTATTTTACAATACCGACTGCCGAAACCGTCTACAGGGGAGGCCAAAATCATCCCGAGACAGCGGAATATGCGATTATAAGTGATAGGATTAACCAAGGAAAAAGTTTGAAAAATAGTTGTTTTCTGTTTTTCTTAATCAGTTTAGGATTGTTTGCGTTCAAGTGAAGAAGCAATGTCGTATGAAATTTTGCCGACACAGAAAGAAAAACCAGGAGATACAAATTCACCAGTTACTCCAGTCACCCACCCGGCACCTTCCACTTTTGTCAGTTTTTACCCTGCCTAGGAGGAAATGGCACCCTCCCAGCATCGGCACCCGGTGTACACGGGTTTGGAGAGTGAGCAGCCCCTCGTCTCATCCCCAATTTAGGGACTGAAACCTAAAATCTATCAAATCGTGGGCATTTTCAGTCGTGGACATTTTGAGCCATGGGAATTTAGAGTCGTGAGCATTTTGAGTTATTGGCATTTTTCGTGGGCATTTTGAGTCGTGGGCATTTTGAGTGTTATCCTTTGAAATTACTAAAAATGCTTTAGCGTTAGGAGTAAAATATTGAGGAGGGGACGAAATCCCTCATATAAGTAATAATATCCGGTTGTCTTAAGTTTTGATTTTACTCCTTAGTTTCAGTTGAAAAAACTGTTTTTTTTTTATTCTTCACTATTTTTTAAATTATGCTTGGAATATCCAGTCCCCCCCCCCCTTCATGGAAATTCTCTTCCAATCTGATAAATTCTTCTCTGGAGAGATCCTCCCACATAAACCCTCCAACCAACCCCTCCCCTAAATACCCCCCCCCCCGAAAACGTCTTTCTCTTAAATATAAATCGAATTTGTGGTATATATCACCATAAAGGCAAATATTTACTAATAAGACTGACCTATTTCTAGGGATACTTTTATTATGCAGACTCAGCTTAGTTTTGAAAAGATTTTTGGTAGAAACTAAATATCAGCTGAAGACGGGCTAAATTGAGGTCTGAGGGGAGTCCTTGGGTCCTGAGGTGGCAGTTTTCCCCATTCCCCATATAAAATTGGGTTTTGAGCTCTATGCATGTCATTTACCATCCCAAAACATACTCCTCAACTCCCCCCCTTGGATAATACCTTCGCGTAAAAATAAACGACCCTCTAAGTACCCCCCCCCCCCAAAAAAAAAATACCCCTAGTGGAAAATATGGCTTTTCAAATTCGAGAATTATGTTTGAGTTTTTTTTGTGGGGGGAAGGAATTTTGGTACCCGTGCATTTTAGGCCACTCACTCAAGTTTACGCTATGTAAAAATCGAGCAAACATACCGGTTTCTTAGCTCATTTCTTTTAGCTTTGCCTGAGACAAGACAAAGAAAAGTGACAGAATGAGACAGATGGGAAATATATATATAATTTGGGATATATATCTGCAAATAAGGTGGGTGGGGGTAAAGTATTTGGACAGTTTGAAGACAGAAAACAACTCTTAATTCATAATGTGCAGAATAATCGTACCTAACCCATTTTACACGCAGATCCGCTATACTTTACCCCCTCCACCGAATGTGCAAATATATAGCTCAAATTTGTTTCTAAAGTAACGAAAGAATTAACGAACAAACCGGTTTGTTGTCGAGTTTCACTAATCGTTAATAGTACTTGTGCCTTATACGTCACTCACTCAAGTTTACGATTTAAAAGTTTTACAGTTTGAGACAGTTTTAAAAGTAACGAATCGTAGTAAGGAGCAACCTGGCTCAATAGTTTTGATACTAATAGCTACATCAAAAGAATCAGATTTTAATGCTGATTTTAAATATATAAGTTTCATCAAGTTTAGTCTTACCCATCAAAAGTTAAGAGCCTGAGAAAATTTGCCTTATTTTAGAAAACAGGGGAAAACCCCCCTATAAGCCTTATAATTTTAACGAAAATCACACCATCGGATTCAGCGTATCAGAGAGCCCTACTGTTGAAGTTTTAAGCTCCTATCTATAAAATTGCAGAATTTTGTATTTTTTACAAGAAGTCAGATCAGATCACGGATGGGTGTTTATTTGTTGTTTTTTTTTTGTTTTTTTCCCAGGGGTGATCGTATCGAACCAGTGGTCCCAAAATGTTGCAAGAGGTCTCATTCAAACGGAAATGAAAAGTTCTAGTGCCCTTTTTAAGTGAACAAAAAATGCGAGGGCACCTAGTCCCCCTCTTCCGCTAATTATTTTCCCAAAGTCACCAGATCAAAATTCTTGGATAGTTATTTTATTCAGCATAGTCGAAAAACCATATAACTATGTCCTTAGGGACGACTTACTCGCCCACAGTCCCCGTGGTAGGGGCCACAAGTTACAAACTTTGACCAGTACTAACATATAGTAATAGTTTTTGGGAAGTTTACAGACATTTTCAGGGTTATTTTTGGTTAGGGGGAAGTGGTTGCGAAGAGGGGGATATGTAGGGAGAATTTTCCATGGAGAAATTTTTCATGAGGAAAGAAAATTTCGGTAAAATTCTAGTTAATCGACTTCTTGCTATCCCAGAAAGGGTTTAGGTTAGGAAAATGAAACTTTCAGGGATGAATCTACAGACGAAAGTATGTCCCGGGAAGGTATTTTGAAGCAACTACCTCCACTCCTTCTCCCTTTAGAGGACCAAAAATATGTGTGTCATAAAAGTGAAACCTTGCAAAATAGATCTTTTGCTTAATTGAAGTACAAAAAAATAGTTTTTAGTTTCATAACTTAGTTCAATTCCATTTTATAAGGTTTTAAAGATATGCAAATATATTTCCTAAATTTTGAAAAAAAAAACAACATTGATATGGCTCAAAATTCTACTCAAATAAAAGGAATTGCATCTTCAGAACTAAAGGCAGAGAAAAAGCAACTAGTAATTGAAAATTAAGGTTAAATATTGTTTTGTCAAAGTTTCTATAAGTATAGACCTGTCTTGTAGGCAAATTTCCGGGCCCTCTAGAAGGAGAAAAAGTGGAGGTGGGTACTTTAAAATACCTTCCCGGGACATACTTTAGCCTGAAGAACCATCCCTGAAAGTTTCATTTTCCTAACATAAACCCTTTCCAAGATAGCAAGAAGTCAATTAACTAGAATTTTACCAATTTTTCAACTGAAAGTAAGGAGCACTATTAAAACTTAAACCAAATATAAATTATTACGCAAATGAGAAGTTCACCTCTTCCTAATACCCCGCTCTTTACGCTAATGAATTTTTAGTAATTTCAACTATTTATTCTACGGCCTTTGTGATTCAGGAGTCATTCTTTAGGAATTGGGACAAAATTTAAGCTTTAGTGTAAAGACCGAGGCACTGACGAGGGTGTGAACCCCCTCATATACGTAGTAAAAACAAACGAATACAGAAGTTCGTTACTTAAGCTAACTTGTAAGTTACGCATACCTTTTACTAATAAAAACGTCCGTAAAAAATTAAAAGTTTTAGTTGCCTTTTTAAGTAACCAAAACATTGGAGGACAACTAGGCCTTCCCCGCTCCTTTTTTCTCAAAATCGTTCGATCAAAACTATGAGAAAGCCATTTAGCAAAAAAAATATGCTAATTTCGTTTTAATTATTCATCTGTGTAGAGCCAAAATCAAAACATGCATTAATTCAAAACTTTCAGAAATTAAGTTTTTTTAACTGAAAGTAAGGACCGACATTAAAACTTAAAACGAACAGAAATTACTTCGTATATTAAAGCGGTTGCTCTCTTTTTAACGCCCCGCTCTTTACGCTAAAGTTTTCTACTTTTTAAAAAAGTAGAGTTGAGAGAAAGAGTCAAATTTTGGTGTACAGAGCGGGTCGTTGAGGAGGGAGCAGCCGCTTTAATAGACGAAGTAATTTCTGTTCGTTTTAAGTTTTAATGTTGCTCCTTATTTTCAGTTTAAAAAAAAACTTGTTTTATTTATTGAATTGCAGATAAGAGCATGAAACTTTACAGTAGGGAGGAAAAAAACATCGTGATGGATCTATCCCAAATGTACAATATTTAATGACTAAATGTCAAAGCTATATTTGAACTTCTATATGGAAATTGCCAATAAAATAAAATAGTTTAAATTTTCTACGAATAATTCCTTCGTGAAAATACATCCACTTGCAAAATTGTGCTGCCACAGAGAAAGTACGACAAATAAAACAATTAAGAAAAGAACTAATTTCTTTTGTTTACTGATATTCCAAAATATAGGCCGAAATTGTGGTCTAAAATGTCTTTAAATATGTTATTATGTTCTTATTTATTCATATTTATTCTAAATGAAAAGATATGATGGATTACTCCTTCCTCTTATACCCCTTCTTATATTTATCTGAACGCCCACGTAGATTTAGACTATTTGGGAATTGAAATGCAATTCTCTTTGGCGTCTGGAATCCCCCAAACCAGCACAGTGATGGATGACACCCCTCTTTCCTAATAGCTGATGTGCAATAATGCAATTTTTCAATTTACATTAAGGGGCTTTCCTCCTCCTTGATGTATGCTCTTTACGCTAAGGTTCGACTGTTTTTGATTTTCTCCGAAATTTTAAGTTAGACGGTAAATGTTTAGTTTCGTCACAAGCTGTCTATAGTGCGTATCAGTACATATAGCAATATTCTAATGATCGCGTTCTGTTTCTTGGTCATTATTACAGAAGAACATCCATTTTTGTAGCATTCTAAAATCCCCCTTCAACGAGACTAAGAATGTGCAAGTGGGTTTGCTTACAGGTAACATTACCTATAGAGCGAAGCGTATTAGTCCATGAGCTCCGCGGGCAGCGGGGTGATATCTGTATTCTATATTTATTCAACAAAGAGTGATAAAACAAAAACAAGTTTATTAAATAAATATAGAATAAAGATCTCGTCTCGCTGCCTGTGGGGCACTTTTACGCATTTTTAGCTCGCCCAACGGAGGAGGAGGGTCATACAGAAATGGATGCGCTCATAGAATTAACATTTCTAAGTACTATAGTATATAGTACTATACTTAGTACTATAGTATATGTATATAAACATATATATACAAATATAAATATATGTATATATATATATATTATATATATATATATACATATATATATATATATATACATATATATATATATATATATATATATATATATATATATATATATATATATATATATATATATATATATATATATATATATATATATATATATATATATATATATATATGTAAATATATATATATATATATATATATATATATATATGTATATATATATATATATATATATATATATATATATATATATATATATATATATATATATATATATATATATATATATATGTTAATATATATATATATATATATATATGTTAATATATATTTATATTTATATTTATATCTTGTTCTTTTTCAAAATCTTCAGTTTAAAAGATGAACTTTGTTCAAAAAACGCATTTACCACCCCTCCCCTCTCCCAATTTATGCCCCAGTCAAGTTTTCCCTCTCTCCTTAAGGTATTGTTGAAGACACATTCTAAAATTATGGAAATGTTTGATTGTTCAGTCAAAGAGTTTCAAAGAGAATTTATGAATTTATGTCGGAAAATTTGGCTCTTTCTACATGGAAAATTTCCTCTTCCTAAGTAATATACCTCCATGGAAACTTCCTCAAATGTAAAATATCCCTCGCTCACGCACCAGGAATATTCTCCCCAGGTAAGTGCCTGAAAATTCTTCTTAGCACACTTTCATCTAAAAAAGACTTCAGACTCTTATAAAATTCGTGCCGTAAAGGCTCCCCCCTCCGCAGGAAAATTTTCCCAGAAACCCCCCACACTAGTGGAAAGCTCCATCAATAAAAAACTTATCCATGTAGAATTTCTCCCGTGGGAAATCCCCCCCCCCCGCAAAAGATCTTTTAGATAATTCTCAAAAGGTAAAAATATCGCCCGGACAATTTCTCATGACATCTTCATATGTAAAATTCGCTGGCAGAGAGAAAGTAAGACCACCAAAAGGAATTTAGTATAGGAATTTAGGCAAATTCCCCCAGTATAAAATTCCTCCTGGAAAGTTCAGCCCCGGAAAATTTCCTCCCCATGAAAAACACTCCCTGTGAAAAAACTTCTACATCAGAAAATGCTACTCTCCCCACTTCCGAAAAATTTTATACTTCCCACTAACAAATACTATGCTTAAACAACGGGCAAATTTTATGACATAAGAGACCTTTCCTGAGGAATTTTGGGGTTCATGTTGGCGCCAAAGGCGTAGCTACATTTCAACTAGGCTAAACAAAGTGGCTATCCAAAAATTGTGATAATAAAATATTTGGGAAAAGGGGCATATAAGGGGGCCAAGTTGCCCTCCAGTATTTTGTCTACTTAAAAAGGACACTATAATTTTTAATTTCTGTTTAGGTGAGCTGTTTAGGTTTCATTTCATGAAACTGTAAAGTTTTATGCCTTTGGTAACGTAGAAGAAACGTTAAATGCTTCAATGATCTCTGTTTGGATTTTGATGGTTAATCAAACAGTTCATGGAAACAAACTTTAAGTAAGGAGCAACCCGGCTCAATAGTATTCGAAAATCTAAAAAAAGGAATTTTGATATCAATAGATATATCAGAAAAATTGGCTTATTATTCTGATTCCAAATATATAAGTTTCATTAAGTTTCACTGAGAAGAGTTGTCTGATTTTCAAAAATATGGGTAAACACCCCTTTGAAGTAATAGAATTTTAATGACAGAAATTAAGTCACATCATCAGATTCAGCGTTTCATAGAGTCCTTTTGTAGAGGTTTCAAGCTCATTTTGGCAAAGATGTGGAATTGCGTATTTTTGGGCCAGAAGGAAGATCACGGATGCGTGTTTATTTGGTTTTGTTTATTCCCCAGGGATGATCTTGTCGACCCAGTGGGCATAGAACGCTGGGTGAGTGCACATTCTAACGGAAATGTAAAGTTCTAGTACCTTTTTTAAGTAAAAAATATCGGAGGGCAACTAGGCCCCCTTCCGTGCCTTTTTCCCCAAGATTATTCAATCAAAATTTTGAGAGAACTTTTTAGTTCAGCATAGTTGAAAAGCCCAATAACTGTGTCTTTTGAGATGAAATGGCACCCTAAAGTCCATGGGGAAATGTTTTTAAGTTATAAAACTAGCCGACTATTAACGTATAGTATCTGTTGTTGGGAAGCATGTAAAAATTTCTCGGGCCAGGAGGAGAGGAGGAATTTCCTGTAGGGAGGTTATTTCAAAGGAAGAAATTTCCACGGAGAGGGAAGTTTTCAGGGAGCAAACTTTTCTGGGGAAATTTACACTGGGGGAATTTGCCAGTATTCCTTTTCGAAATTTCTTTATATTTCTTGTTTTCTCTTTGCCGATTCAATTTTACACTTGAAAATGTAAAGGATAACGCTCCGGGATAATTTTAAAGAGGATTGAGCTGTCTAGAAAATATTTATCTGGGAAGGGTTACTTTTCTGCGGATATGGAGCCAGTTGTCCTTGTGCTATTTAAAAAGAGATTAAAAACAAAATAAAATAATTTTTTTTTCAACTGAAAGTAAGGAGAACGAACAAAAGAATATTACGTGTATGAGGGGGGTTCCCTTCTCCTCAACACTTCAATCTTTAATTTGTGAAATTAACGCTTCAGAATTTGGAGTCGAGAATGTGCACTTGGTGATGTAAGCAGTGTAAGTTTGTAAAAATTTAAGCTTATTGTCAAAGTAGACTGTTTACTGTTTACCGAGATTGTTTACTTTTTCCACTGCGCCAATTGATCTTAAAAACTAGTAAGTGCATAGTCTGGCATATTTTTATATGTCTAGGGAATATTTCTCCGGGAAGGGGGGACTTTTCCGTGGAGGTGGAGCCAGGTGTCCTGGTGCTATTTAAAAAGCAATCAGAAACCAAATAAAATAATTTTTTTTCAAATGGAAGTAAGGAGAACGAACACAAAATTATTACGTATATGAGGGGGGTTCCCCTCTCCTCAACACCTCAATCTTTAATTTGTGAAATTAACGCTTCAGAATATGCAGTCGAGAATGTGCACTTGGTGATGTAAGCAGTGTAAGTTTTTAACATTTAAGCTTATTGTCAAATTAGACTGTTTACTGTTTACCAAGATTGTTTACTGTTCTACTGCATCAATTGATATTGAAAAATATTATATGCGTAGTTTGGTATATTTTTATATGGTCTACAAAAATTAGTACCAATAGGAGTTGGGCTAATGTCCCTTTCTCTCTTCCAATACTGTAAAAGTCTAAAGCCTGTTATGGCCTTTCCGTTTTATTGAGAATTATTAAATAATAAGAAAAAATTTTTTAACCAAAAGCAACGAGCGATATTATAACTTAAAACGAACAGAAATTACTTCGAATATGAAAGGGGCTGTTCCCTTCTTAACACCCAGCTCTTTACGCTAAAGTTTGAATCTTTCTCTCAATTCTACTTTATTAAACAGGAAAAACTTTAGCGTAAAGAGCGGGGTGTTGAGAAGGGAACAGCCCTTTTCCTATACGGAGTAATTTCTGTTCGCTTTAAGTTTTAATGTCACTCCTTACTTTCAGTTAAAAAAAAATGTGTTTTTTTATTTAATTTCTGAACGTTTTTGAATTAATGCATGTTTGATTTTGGTTCTCCGCACATAACTTATTAAAATGAAATTTGCATATTGACTCTTTTTTTGGCTAAATGGTTTTCTCTTAGCTTTGATCTAACGATTTTTAGAAAAAAGGGTGGGGGAGGAGCCCTAGCAGCACTCCAGTTTTTTGGTTACTTAAAAAGGCAACTAGAACTTTTAATTTATAGCAAACGTTTTTATTAGTAAAATATATACGTCACTTAAGAATTAACTCACGTAACGAACTTCTATATTCGTATATTTTTATTATGTGTATGAGGGGGTTTGTGCCCTTGTTAATATCTCGCTCTTTACAGTAAAGCTAAATTTTGTCCCAATTCTTAAAGAATAATCCTTGAATCAGAAAGGCCGTAGAATAAATAGTTGAAATCACTTAAAATACTTTAGCGTAATAAGCGAGGTATTTAGGAGGAGAAAAACCCCTCATATGAGTTATAATATCTGTTCGTTTTAAGTCTTAATGCTGCTCCTTATTTTCAGTTGAAAAACTTTTTCATATTTATTTTTCTTTTTTTTTATAATAATGCTAAGAAATCCTGCGCCCACTTCATTGAATTTCTCTTCCCCCATGACATTTTCTGCCAAGGAAAGATCCTCCCACATAGCCCCCTGCGTTAACCCCCCCCCCTCCAACCAAAAAATCCCCTGAAAACGACCGTATACTTCACATTAACCATTACTGTATGTAAACAGTGGTCAAAGTTTGTAACTTGCAGCCACTCCCCCGGAGACTGGGGGGGAGTAAGTCATACCCAAAGACATATTTATCATAGTTTTAGACTATTTTGAACAAAATGGCTATCTCAAAATTTTTATCCCATGACTTTGGGATAGAAATTAGCGTGGGGGGGTATAGGTGCCCTCCAATTTTTTGGTCACTAAAAAAGGAACTAAAACTTTTAATATTCGTTAGAATGAGCCCTCTCGCAACATTTTAGGACCACTGGTTCGATGCGATCGCCCCTGGGGAAAAAAAGACAAATAAACGCGGACCCGTGATCGGTCTTCTGGCAAAAAATACGAAGTTCCAAATTTTTGTATATAGAAGCCTGAAACTTTTAAAACACGGTTCTCTGATATGCTGAATGTGATGATGTGACTTTTGTTAAGATTTTATGACTTTTAGGGGTGTTTTCCCCCTATTTTCCAAAATAAGGCAAATTTTCTCAGGCTCGTAACTTCTGATGACAAAGACTAAATTTGATGAAACTTATATTTTTAAAATCGGCATAAAAATATAATTCCTTTGAGGTATCTTTTAGTATCAAAATTCCGTTTTTTAGAGTTCCGTTTATTATTCAGCCGGGTCACTCCTTACTAAAGTTCGTTACCAAGAACTGTTTGATGTATCTCGAACAATTTTCTGCTGTTTTACAAAACATCAACGACAAATAAAAATTAAATCTCGATAATAATCGGTATAACTGGGAGGAATTTTTGAAAATAATGAACATTAATTTCAGGAAGCTAAGTGATTTCAGTTTTTATTTCACTGTAATTTTTATTTTAAATGCTTTAAATATAAAAAATTCTTGAAACATGTTTTGTTTTCAGTAAAGCAGAAATGACACAACAGTTTTTTGACTTTTAAGCTCAATTGTTTTGATTTTGTGTCTTCGATACCTGAAGTAGGACTTATAAAAACTTAAAAATATAAACTTGGACCTCAAAATAATTTTTGACGTCTTAGATACTCACCCCCTCATAAAAGATTTTGCCGGCTTCCAAACTAGTAGCTCGTAAATGACTACAATGCTCCATAAGAGGTTATTTTCCCTGTAATAGACTTTTTATCATAGCGGTAAATTTGAAATTAATTGTGGATTGCTGAACTTAAGGTGAAATTTACAAGCTTTCCGGGAAGTTTCTTGGGGAATATTTGTGTAATTTTCAGCACATTAAAATACTGGAAAAACATCAATTTTTTATTCTTACTATATAGCTGATAAATTAATTTTCAACTCAAAAATATTGCGAGATAATAAAACATCGAAGTAATTTTAATAAATATTAAACGCTTGTTTTATTTTATAACTAAATTTTTCAGTCTGCCAAACAAATTACGTCACTGAGTGTCATGACTTACGTGTTCCAGGAAAAGAATAAACGTTTCTCCTGAATTTATAAGAAATGGTAAAATTTAAAAAAAACCTAAGAATCAGTGTTTGGATGAAAACTGTTATCAACCACGTTCTTCAGAGCAGCGAAACTGTTTACTCGAAAAATTTAATGCTTATGCTGCTCCCTTTGGCATTGCAAACCAACGGACCCTTTTGATGTGAATCACTGTCTCTTTTTAAATGGAAAATAAAGCATTAGTAAATTTTTCTCTGAACCAAGCTTGCAATGACATTTGTAAAATTTCATTATATTTATCCTGATACGCAGAGTCGTCAAGGACCCATCGAATTTAGATCTCTATCAACGTGGTCATACACCAGAGGTATTTCTGACTCAAACTAATGTTAGATTGAAAGAACTGTGTCTCAAATAGACAAAGTTATCTTATGCTCTGACAGCGGCTCATATAGACATTTCAGCATTTTGGGGAAAATTCTTGCTTAAGTTTTTAAGTATTTATATCACTAAGAATATAGAAATTTTTTCAACGTCGACTTTGATGAAATTTCTAATTATTTTTCCGAACTTACAGCGAACAAACAATACTGCTTCGTACATAATAAAATATTATTTTGAAAAAATAATTAAAAATAAACTAACTCTATGTCTTTTTTGGACAATTTTTGCACGTATCATACGTGAACTTTTAGGTGCCTTATAGCACTTGACGATTGTTTTACTAATTCAAATTTACAAATAGTTTAGCTGCTATTGTTAAGCTGTGAGATATATGTAAAGAGACTTTAGTAAGGCATTGAAAGAGAAACAGTTTCAGCCCCCTTTCTTAGGGGGATTTGACATCCAACTAATTTCCAGTAATGGTTAACTAATTCAACATTCGATTCCCTTTAAAAGAATTGTGGATATAGATTTCAACACAATCAAATATCTTTCTTTTTAGTTTCACTTATAAGTTCTCTTTCGATGAGGGGTAAAAAAACGAGGAAAAGATGCTCTTGGGGCAAAACGTTCATTAGCAAATACAAAGAAAAACAAGAAAAACTCAAGGTTCAAAGAAGTAACAAGGAGTATTCGAGAGAATATGAGTATGAAATTGTAAATATTATTTGCAATTCTACGGAAGAAGGTGAACAACAGGGAGAAAAATCAACGACGATGGTTTCCAAACACACTTTGAGGCAAAGGTGTTAGAGAAGATTGATATCGAAGTGAATTTTGAAAATGATAAGCTGGGCATAAAGTTTAAGGAGTGCATGGAAATTAAGGAGTGCAGGGAAATTAAGAAGTGTAAGGATATGGAAAAGGTTGACCTCCAAGAGAATATGCTGGAATATTTTTAACTGGAAGAAGAAAATGAGTTCCAGGTTAATGATGTCTATAATGAAAACGCCGATAAAAGGGCCCCACAACAAAGAAGTAACCTTAACAAAACGGTATACACAGCCAATGAATTATGTGAAGACAAAGACCTGGACTCTTACGAAGCACAGACTTATAGCACCCAGTCGGAAAAAAATAAATCGGCTCTTAATTAGTCTTTTTTGAATGTTTGTTTTTTGTCCAAAAAAGTAGAAGATTTTCAAAAGGATCGACCAAGTGTTATTCAGGTAATATGTGGCGCATCACTTTGTAATCCAGTGGATCCACATCCACTCAAAAATCCGGAAAAAAAACTGAGTAGCCAAAATACATAAGCTAATGAGGCTGCCATAATCTTGAAGAACGCTCACGAAACTGATATATCAAGGTTTAAACTGTGCAAGAACACTGTTTCGTCCTATCCTGCAGCAGGTAGTATTTTTTTTATTATATTCAGATAGTGTTGATTGCATACAAGACTACAAGGCCGATGGTTACCGTTATAGCAATAGCAGTGGGGGGCACTCGGTGACTGTACCCTTTGTTCATCCAAACTTCAGAAAGAGAGTTAGTCAACGGCTAATTGAAGGCAAGACGGTTGATTTGAAGAGATATATCTTTCGATGTGAGCCATGTATATTCAACTGTCCGCTGGAGTACTGCCTATATCGGGTGATTTATTATGTTGGTATTTATGACAGAAAATCCAATTGTGAACCCCATGGAAACCATAAAAAGAATAAAGGGTAAAAACCACCCCTTTTGTGCCTTTTGAGAAATCTATATTAATAAAAGCAAAAAATGGCAAAGACCATAATAATGAAGCCCCGAGAACAATTTCATAGGGAGTTTAGCAGGACAGTGAATGAGCTGCAGACAAGTGTTCCAAGAAGTCAGAAGCAAGTAAAGGACACCTTTCCTTGGCCAGAAAAAGCATGATATCCAAAGACACATGTAACATGATTCGATATCTCATGATAGAAACTGATTTTCTTGTGACAGAAAAATTTTTTGGGCAAGAAGAAGCAGTTGTCACCTGTATATCAGAGTTTGCTATCTTAGAAGTTATATACTTCTTAAAACACGGTATCTCGATAGTGTTCTATTATGATACAAAATATAACATTGGAAATTACTGGGTTTCAGCTCTGACATTCCGACATCCTGACTTCGACTATAAAGGACCAGCACCTATCATTCCAATTGCATTTTTACTTCACACAAATAGATCAGCTGATTCGCACGAAGAGCTGTTTATGGTTCTTAAGAAGGAAGCAAAAAGCATCAATTCATCCCCAAATGCGTTTATGAGGGATAGAGAAAAGGGTATAGAGGTTGCGAGAAATAAGATATTTCCTTTTATTAAGGCTGCTCATTGGTGGCTACGCTACCGGATCAAAGCTAAACATGCACTCCAGAAAATGGGTGCACCTAAAGAAGACATCAAAGTATTTCAAGACGATATTCTTCAGTTGCTAAGATAAAAAAAAAACAAAGAAGAGTACTTAAGTGCTATCCCTGCACTTCACTATTTTCAAGTTAATTTGGAATCTAACATGCTGAGGTATGACTGGGCCTTCATCGTTTCCCAGATCCCTGATTTTAATCCAGTCTCTGGGATAACCAACAATACCGCAGAAACATTCAACACTGTGATGAAAAGAGTTATACAACAACAGCGAGACGTACCAATGGACAGATGTGTCTTGGGCCTTCTTTGTTTAGATGATGAATATTTATACACGTATCTCGTGGATACAAGGGAATAGAAGATTATAGGCTCCTCGAGAAGGCACATAGGGTATATAAAGTTCATATAAAGAAGGAGAAAGATCCAGTTGAATCTAGGAATGAAATGTTTCTGCGTATGGTCCAAGAACTAGATGGATCAGATTCCTTTTGCGAAACAAATACGACAAAAAAAGACCACCAGCCAAGGGGTATAGTTGACATTGCACAAGCTATGGAGAAAGGGACATGTTACATTTTGCAACGAAAAGCAAGTGTATCTTGTTTCAAATCTAACTAGAAAGAAGGTTAATGTTATGACACCACGCACAGAAACAATCACTGTTAGAGTAAATAAAATTGTTGCAAATGGTACTAAGAGGAAGAGCTTGGTTGAAGTTTATGATTGCTCTTGTGATTTTGGAATTTCTGCATGCCCTTGCAAACTAGCAGTTTTATGATCTCGAGGACATCTAGTAACCAAAAAATCAAATATACAGCTGAAAACTCTCAAGAAATTCAAGGGAAGATCTAAAAGGTATCTGAGGCCTGGATTAAAAGGCTCATTAACCATTCAGGACTGTTACAATATTAAACCTACAGGATATTCTGTAGCAGCCCAAGAATTTTCATTTACTTTTGATAGTGATAATTGTGAAGTCTTACATCTTCAATAAATGAAACATCAAAAGCTAATTTGAAAACAAGTGGGGAACAGAATACATTAGAAACAGGTATCATATATGAAAACAAAGAAATTACTGAAGTAGCTTCACTTAAAAAGACTTCCAAGTATCAATTGAGAAGTTCTGACGGGGATCATAATTCAAAAGTTAAAAAGCAAACGGAAGATGTATAGTTTGTGAAAACTGTAAAAAAAAGGCTGCATTGCCCCACTCAACCGGTGAAACCCAGAAAAATTGGCAAGGAGACGGAATATTCGTTTTGAAGCTACCCAGTCTACATTTCCTACATCAATTTTTCCTGGTTATGCGTTTACAGGTCCCATAAATGACTTGTATAACGGGGCAAAAGAAGTGATCAAGATTTAAAAAAATACTTTTTGGAATAGTGGTCGAATGTACCAATTCTGCTGTCGTACAAAACACAGCGAAACTAGTTTTGTGAAGAGCTACTAAATTTTCCGTAAGGGACACAGACGTGTTTACGTTTTTCTTTGAAGATCTTGCATCAATGCTGAGGCCTAAGACTTGGCTCAAAACTAAAATGGTGTCCTACCTCGTGAATCTTATTATTTCTAGCTGTATGTCAGCAAGAACTATCAATAATTACTCTACTTTCAACTTGACAAATATTGATGCTTTAAAGTCTTACCCAGAAACACCCAGAGAAAGATTTAGTGATGTTTCACATGATTGCAGTGTTCTGTTTGTTCCATTGTGTGTCAATATGCGTGATATAACAGACAGGGAGTGCAAGAATCATTTCAATTTTGGAATATGTGATTTCTCCATGAGAACTTTCTATCTTCTTGATAGCCTGAAGCCATTAAACTGTACTCAAGGAAGGAAAGTTCTTTCCAAAAAAAAATATCTGATGGATGGAGTTGATAAACGTTACATAGAATTTGAACTTGGTTCGTGTGGAATTGCTCCACAAGTAGAACCGTCAAGCTGCGGACTTTTTGTTGTCAAATATGCCCAAGACTACGCAAATGGGAGAACCTATTTGGGAAGCATAATGTCAGTTGATCTTCCATCACATTCTAAGAATAAGCGGTCAAAGGGAAGATCCACAGTATCCAATCAGAAATTCATAGAATTATATAGCGATAATACTGAAATGGCAAATTTGAAAAGTGTTGAACTAATGAATAAGTATAGATACGAAGTGGCTGTACAGGTACTTGAATCTATTTTAGTAAAGAACAGAATGGTCAGTTGTTATAACTGTCAAGAACAGATGCAGGAAAACATGCAGGTCATATGTAAAAACTGCAAAGCAGTTGTCTGTAGTGAGTGCAAAGTAAAATCCAGCTGGAACTTCTGTAAATTCTGCGGTGTCTAAAGAGAACTACACTCTCTAGACTAGACAACAAGATCTGAACTAACAAGAAACAGCAACAGAACTAAACAATTTCTTCCGAAATTCTATATCTTTGAAACACCAACTAAGCTGAAAAAGACAAACTAAACTACGAAAGAGCGCAACTAAACGTCCTAAATCATTCTTTTTAAACGAAACACTTTCAAAACACACTTAAGAACAAGAAATAAGCTAACACTGACTGGATAAACCAAGTTGCATCGGAACTAAACAGCTTGTTCCAAAATAATCTTTCAAACACCAACAAAGCTGACACAGAAAAGCTGAACTATGAAAGATCCCAACCATACATCCTAAATCACACTTTTCAAGTGGAAAACTTCAGAAACACACTCGGAAACATCATTTTTCTGTCGTCGATTGTCAAGTCATCAAATGAAAATCCATTAGGAATTGTTCTTTAAGTTTAAACGATCGCTTCTAGTGTACACAGTTATTTTATAGGAAAATGTCTGAAAATAATAACAAAAACCCGTGTGGCTGCATAAATTTCACCCCTGGATAAATATATAACAAACTGTGAGACAAAACTATTTTTTCCTTATTATTTGCATTATTCCTAAGCTTGTGGTACTTCAAATGTTAATTTAAGGGACCTACCACAGTTTTGGACTTTATATATACAGACTTCATTCAATTCTCTTGGGAGTTGTGCATCTTCTTTTTCTTCACTGTCTAATTATACAGTGTTGCCGGTCTCATGTTGCAAAGTATTTGTTTTTTTCCAAAAGGCCACAAATTACGTAGACTGAGTCGTTCACCTTCTTCATTTGGAGAAACCTGTGCAGAAGAGAGCGATAACGAACACAAAGAGCCGTATTGGTACCGGCTGGATATCTGTCCTTAAACTGCTGGGGAAAGGTGATTCGGGTATCTGCACTTCCAACACGTCCAATCCAGTAAACATTCAAAGACGGCGATTAATTTTTAATTTTGCGCTGCGTTTTCATTCACCCTGCGTTTTCATTCGTGCTGCGTTAGCATAGGCACTGCGTTTTCATTCGCGATGCGATCCATTTTATGCCGGTTACAGAATAAGAAATAAAGAAAATACCGACAAGTGCGTGAATCCGAAAAGTTGTGCGAACAAGCATGGCTCCTAAACGAGACCGCTTACGAAATTTATCCAGTCCAAAAAATCTCTAGATTTATGCGCAGGGTGCAAACAAGGTCTTGAGCAAGAATCTAAAGCCACATTACGCGATGGATGTGAAAAATGGCTGTGTATAGAGTGCATAAACATATCCATCCCAGATTTTGAACTCTTTACAAAGATGTCAACCGTTGGAGATATGCAGTGGTAGTGTCTGGTTTGCAAGCACTCTGGTACATCAGCAGAACCCCCTTCATCAGTAGAAATCTCGAGCCTTATAACATCCAAGGTCACAAGTGCATCGGCTATTGCAGACATAGTTAAAGGAGCGGTAGAGGAGCTTAAAAGTCATATCACCGAAAGGATAGATGAAGTCAAAGAGTGTGTGGATGACCTTGAGAAAAACATGGCGGAAAAATGTACTATCCCAGAAGTTAAACAGCATGTCAAAACAGCAATGCTGCAGGAAAATTTAAGATCAAACAGGCCAACAGGCCAAACCGGTTTTCAGGAAAGGTAATCGTTCCAAGCCTGAAAATTATCAGCCAATTAGCCTGACCTCAGTCGTCATCAAAATACTTGAGCGCATAGTCAATGATTCAATCCTCAAGCATTTGACAACCAACAAGATCTTGTCCCCCAAGGAGCATGGCTTTCAGTCAGGTAAATCAATTGAAACAAAATTCTTGGAATCATACGAGAAAATCACAGACCTAATTGACCACAGCCATCCTGTTGATCTGCTCCAGCTGGACTTGGCTTGGGCCTTAGACAAGGTTCCTCACAGCCGATTGCACTACAAAATATCCGCTATCTGCATCAATCAGGCTAATGTAGACTGGCTGATGAATTTCCTTACAAATCACAAGCAGAAAGTTAGGTTATTTGCTACAGATGGGCAGCCAATCTACTTTGACAAGGCCAAAGTAACGAGTGGAGTACCGCAGGGAGCTGTACTGGGTCCAACTCTCTTTCTGATTTACACCAATGATATATTTAACCATATTGACAATGGCATGCACCTGTTCACTGATGATGCCAAACTCTTTGGTTGCCTTCAGAGTATCCAGCACTACAGAGATGAGCTACAAGTTTGGACCCCAGACTGGCTTCTCCAATCTAATGTAGGAAAGCTCTTTGTATTACACCTTGGACCCAATAACCAAATGGCAAACTACACGATCTACAACCCCACCACCAAAGTAAGAGAGCAACTAGAAAATAGAACAGAAGAACAGGATCTTGGTGTCATCAATGATGATAAACAATTTTCACAGCCATGTCCAGCATGTTGTTTCCCATACAAGCTCCAGTCCTGGACTACTAAAACTAAATATCAACAGCAGACATATATTTATAAAATTATATAAGGCTTTCGTCAGAAACCCATCTTGATTTTGGTATGTGTCTTGCTGGTCCTTCTTATCGACAAGATGTGAGGCTCATCGAAAACGTACAGAAACTAGCAAGAAAATGCATGCAAATTCTAGCATCAACCTCACATGAGGACCGCCTCAGGTACCTCAAACTACCCACTCTAGTTTACAGACGCTTGCGCAGCGATATGATGCTTACTTACAAGCTGCAGAACAAAAATTCAGCAATCTTTTGCGGCAATCTCATTACCAGCCAGCAAAACACAAGAAGACACTCCAAGAAGGTACCAAAGTCAAGCTCCCGATCAAAAACTCGCTAAACATTCTTTTCAAGAAGCGTAATAAGCCGTTGGAATCAACTGAAAGATTCAACTGTCAATGCTCCCTCCAACCAGTCCTTCAAAAACTAACTTGGCAAAGAGTGGGAGAAGAAGCAGTGGTGGTTCGACTGGCAGTCATCAACTCAAGAGCACTACAGGTCTGGAAGATCTTAAATCTGTCAGATGGATTAAGGTGATTAAGGTGAAATGCCTTAGGAAATATAGTTTGTGCCAAAGGGTGCTGTCTGCCAGCCATTGAGTGACACAGTGGCATGAATTATTTTGGACTACAACATTTTAACAATAAAACGATATGTTCCCACAGTTCAATTACAAAATATCTATCGGGATACTCAAACGTCAAAAACTCTCAAGCGAGGATGACGGGCGAGGAAGCGAGGATCATCATAATCATTATCATTATCACCGTCATTATCATAATCACCATCAACACCATCCTTATTATCATCATCATCATGCAATTTAATGCAATTTAGTGATAATACAAGGTCATACTTTATAAAAAGAACGACCGGGTCCTTTCTAAGAAGAAACCGGATTCATTTATCCCCGCCCTATCTCTAACTACCTGAAGTAAGATCAGCAGTGATGTGCCCAAGGAGTAGTAATCCGGATCCCATATAATCATTGAAAAAAACAATTGTAGAAAAGGGGGAACGAATTGCCCAGGATGGGGTCAGCTCTGCCTCCAAACCAAGTGCTTTGATTCCTGCCGTAACACCAACATGTCACTCCTCATATACTTCTGAACCTGGCACTCCAAAAAACATGCCCATGTTATAACGCAGTGACTCTGAAATTCCTACCGCAAGAAGTCATGAAACAGGCCACGTCAGAACTGAGAAACCCGTCAGAAAGATCAATTTATGAGTAATTTAGACCAGACTTTGACCAACCCTCTATAGACAGCTTAATCGAGAAGAAGGTGTATAGCTATGTGCCTCGTCCGTATGTGCTTTCTCCTTGCAAGTGTTAATGCTACCCCATGTCCTGTGCTTTGCTTATTGTGTGTTTTATATCATAGGTGATTGGGTTATAATAAAAGATTGAAATCAACTGCCAGAGCTACTAAATTCATTTTTGTATAAGTAATTTCAACGTTGCCATGAGTTGGAATAATATTTATTTTTCTCTCACCACCTCTTAATTTTCTTCTTTGCATGGTACTTATAAACTTTTTAATTTTTAGTTTCCAGGTCGTTTTCTAATAGAATATTTTAATTTTTTGGTTTTATATTTTTCAGTTTGTCTTCATTTGGTTTTACCGTTTTTTTGACAGTATTCCCTGCACTATAAATATACTCAAATATTCTGGGAGGTGAACGAAGTGAGATGAATTTTTTAGAATATGCAGAGAAAATACAAATTATATCAGGCAAAAACTAAATTTTTTACCCTAGGAATACATTTTTTGCGCACATATTGTAATATTTTTATTCCAGTAATTAAGATAATTCTACAAATATTATCATATATTTTTCCCAAACGGAAGGGTACTGAAATAAGAAGTTACAATTATTAAACAGAATCAAAGAGTAGAAATTACGTTAAGTTGCAATTATGATTCATTTCTAAGGAATCCAACAAATAGAAGATTTGATTTATTACTAAGGAATCCAAGAAATAGAAGATGTGTGTGAGAAATAGAAGAGCTTTGAAGATTAGTTTTAGAATATTGTCAAAAATTGCTGTCCTTAATTTTTTTTCAACTAGTTTAGCACTGTTGATTCAGTTTTTTCAAGCATTGTGAATTTTTATTTCTTCATTCGTCTTGTTTTTTTCCAAAGCAGTGATAAACTGAAAATTAACCATAGTAGTGACCAAGAAATCTGAAAAAACTTATTTCTTTTATATAAAATTCAAAAGGAATGCCTAGGCTGAATTTCAAGGGGTAATTATTTTTATTTTTTCGGCTAACAGTTTGATTACAGTTTTATTGCTTAAAGTTTATTGCTTAAAGTTTTCTTAATAGTTCTGGTGGTGGGCCTTCGCTTGTGCTTTTGATTTGGATGTTATGCTAAGTAATGTGTATTTTGTTAAACAACACGTATATACTTAGCAAAACAAATGAAATCAAAAGTACTATCAGCGTCGCCTCAACTTGGCGGTAAAGTGATAACAGGGTGATGTTAGATATGAATTTTATGCTAAGAAAATAATAATCAAAGAAAAGATTAGTATCATATATAATTATTTTCGCCCAAAACTATTTTTTTTTATACTAATTGCAAATGGGTTTCCACTATTTAAAAATTTTGTACTTTTATTGATATTTAACTCCACTCTGGCTAAGCACGCTGAATATTTTATATTGAATAATTTACACTAAAAACAAGAAGAACAATAGGGAATTTCTCAAGACAGTGAGAAACAAATTAGAATGAATATTTCGTCCCTATATCCAAGGGCCGTCCTCAGCGATACAAATGAGAAAAACAACTCACAAGAGGGTAAAATCAATAAAACTAAAATGAACTTTTTTTTCAAAACAGTCCCAGCATCCTTACTTCAGCGAAGTTCAACCAGGACTCTAATCTACCTCGTTTTTCTACATCACAGTAGAGGTAAAATATAGTAGCAAAAAGATCTATTCTCCATTAAAGATTTTTGACACACATCGAAAACCACACAAACTTCATAAACCTGAATTTATGCATTTGCAACGACATAGGTTTCCGATAGAAAACCAAGTAGTAACTGAAGGCATGGCTCTGACTTGTTGGGAAATATCCCAAATTTCGAAAATAGTGACGAAGACCTGGTTGAACTTCGCTGAAGTAAGGATGCTAGGGCTATATTTTAAAAAAAAAAGGTTTTAATAAGTGTTTTTAACTAATCAGTTTTGATTCTCACAATTTGATGTAAGTTCTTTTATATATATATATATATATAGTATTGTATTGTGCTGAAGACGGCCCTTGGACATAGGGCCGAAATATCTACATAAATAATTTCCATTGTCTTGAAAAAATTTTCCCTATTGTTTCTACGTTGTATTTGTTTATCCCAAATTTCGTCCTGTGAAATGTGTGTCATGTTTAGAGAAACATTTTGCAACTGTATTTTACCTCTACTGTGATCCACATGTTAGAGGATAAGATCATTCAGACAAATCAGGTATGGTGTTGTAGACCCCTATGACATACTGCTGAACTGCTTAGGATGAATTAGTGGTCCAATTTTAACTTAGACTATTTTAACTATTAACAATTCTAACCAAATAAAGTTTGTGCCACGGCAACTTCCACCCTTGAAAGAGAGATTTAGTACGCTGTACAATAGCAGCTAGAGCCATATACCGAGCCATCTCTTTAACTTGGTTTGTCAGTCATGGCAAAGTTATTGGTTTTATTCCTTCAAAATCCAGTTCAATCCTTGTTTTAGAATAGGTAAAATAGAGTCGTATAGAGTAGTAGGCACTTGGAATAGAATAGCAAAAAGTTATGTAAAAAATATTTGCGAAAAAAGAAGGGGGCTAATTAAATCTATACGAACATCAATATGGACACGCTTGTTCGTTTCAATGTCTTTATTTTATATAACATCCCTGACTTTAATTTTTGTCAACGCGGCTCAAGATTTTACTGGCACAAAATCTCAGGTCACTTCCTTTAAACCCTATTGAATCAAGGATGGGTCCTTTTAAACCAACCCAAGTTGCATAAGTTATTCATTAGCTTTAGCAAAACACTTTGAAAATTTTTTTTTGCACCCATGACAGACTTTCTCAAACACAACAAGAATACCCAACTCGGAGCAGTCGGATAACCCCTTGGTTGAGCTGCAACCGACCCAAGCGCCATAAATATTCTCTAAGCACAGGTTCATCTGACAGATTGACGAAACCCACCAATGAAATTTATGAATATGTATTTGTCGGTAAATTTTAGCCCATTTCTTCAAATCACCCGAATAAAACCCAGGGAACGCTAATGGGCCAAGGAAGGGTCTTTTCTGCTCTGAGCAAAAATTTTTTGCACCCATAACAACCTTTTTCAAACACAATAAAAAGACCACACTCGGAGCAGTCGGAGAAACCCTTGGTCGAGCTGCAACCGACCCAAGCACCATATATATTCTCTAAACCATAGGTTCATCTGACAGATTTACCAAACCCACAAATGAAATTTATGAGTATGTAGTTGTCCGTAAATTTTTGCCAATTTCCTCATATCATCCCAATAAAACCCAGGGAGCGCTAATGAGCCAAGGAAAGGTCTTTTCTGCTCTGAGCAAAAATTGTTTGCACCCATAACATACCTTCTCAAACACAAAAAAAAAAATACCACACTCGGAGCAGTCAGATAACAGCTTTGTCGAGCTGCAACTGACCGAAGCGCCATAAATACTCTCTCTGGTGCAGGTTCATCTGACAGATTGACCAAACCTACAAATGCAATTTATGAATATGCACTTGTCGGTAAATTTTAGCCCATTTCTTCATATCACCCCAATAAAACCCAGGGAGCACTAATGGGCCAAGGAAGGGTCTTTTCTGCTCTGAGCAAAAAATGTTTGCACCCATGACAGACTTTCTCAAACACAATAAAAATACCACACTCGGAGCTGTCGGATAACCCTTTGGTCGTTCTGCAACTGACCCAAGCGCCATATATGTTCTCTAGGCCTCATGTTTATCTGAAAGATTGACCAAACCCAAAAATGAAATTCATAAATTTATAGCTGTTGGTAAATTTTAGTCCATTTCTTCATATCACCCCATTAAAACCCAGGGAGCGCTAATGGGCCAAGGAAGAGTCTCTTCTGCTCTTAGCAAAAATTGTTTGCACCCATGACAGACTTTCTCAAACATAATAGAAATACCACACTCGTAGCAGTTGGATAACCCCTTGGTCGAGCTGCGACCGACCCAACCTCCACAAATATTCTCTAGGCCACAGGTTCATCTGACTGATTGACCAAACCCTCAAATGAAATTTATGAATATGTAGTTGTCGGTAAGTTTTAGCCCATTTCTTCATATCACTCCAATAAAACCCCGGGAGCGCTAATAGGCCAAGGAAGGGTCTTTTCTGCTCGGAGCAAAAATTTTTTGCAACCATGACAGACTTTCTCAAACACAATAGAAATAACAAACTCGTAACAGTTGGATAACCCCTTGGTCGAGCTGCGACCGACCCAAGCTCCAAAAATTTTCTCTAGGCCACACGTTCATCTGACATATTGACCAAACCCACAAATGAAATCTATAAGTATGTAGTTGTCTGTAAATTTTAGCACATTTCTTCATATCACCCCAATAAAACCCAGGGAGCGCTAATTGGTGAAGGAAGGGTCTTTTCTGCTCTGAGTTAAAATTGTTTGCACCCATGACAGACTTTCTCAAAAAAAATAAACTTAGCACTCTCGGAGCAGTCGGATAACCCTTTGGTCAAGCTTCAACCGACCCAAACACCATAAATATTCTCTAGGGCGCAGGTTCAAACTGAAACTAATGAATTGACATAATTTTCATACAATCCATGAAAACAATACGTAAAACAATTTTGCTTGTCAAGAGTCAAAGTGTTGAGATGTGCTCAATAAATGGTCTTTCAAATGGAGTTCCAAAAGTACTCTACTTTGTACAATTATAAGTCCATGTTTATTTGCGGACTTTGCGGAGTTACCACTTTGCGGAGAGGTTGGGTATATTTTGCAAGAAAATAATTTAGTTCTTTCTTTTTGCATCGAAGGCATGTGAGCCGTCTGCCAATCTTATAGGATCCCCGTGTCCGATTTGATCACTCCTGAAAAAAAACACAAAATACACATACGTGATTTTGTTTCTGGTAAAAATTTAAAATTCCGCATTTTTGTATATAGGACATTGAAACTTGAAAGTAGGGCTATTTGATAAGCTGAATAGGATTGTGTGATCTCCATTGCGATCACCTGTTTTTCTTGCTTTCCCTCTTTCAGGCATAGGTCATATTTGCACTGGATCGTAACTTTTAATGGTTACCATTAAGCTTAATGAGCTTTATATTTTTTAAATCAACTTGAATGTTCGATTCTTTTGTAGCATGTACTATTATAAAATCTTTGTGTTTTAGGGTTTCGATTACTATTGTGTCGGGTCACCCGGTACTTACAGCTTTTTGCCACGAACTGTTCGATGCACTGGAGACTGCGAATATTTTTATTATTATTCACATTTTACTTTTTATTCTTAGTTCTAAAATTTGATTAGTTTGTATTTAATACTAATGCTGTTCTAGTATTTCGAATTGTATGACACTTATTGGTTCGTATTCTATGACCATTCAATTTTGATCGACATTATACCTAACTCTCTGTTAAATGGTAATCATGTGTAGTTTTGCTTCAGATTAAAAATCACCATTTGCCTTAATAAATGAATTTTCGTTTTATCTTTGCGACATGAAATTTTCACGGGTATGTACCGACGATATTTTTTATCATGAAAAACAGACACGTTCCGAAACAAAAAATTTAAATTAATAAAATACATGAAACCCGAGTCTTTGCAAATGCTGTTTAAAAAAAAACCAAAAACAAAAATACTAGAAAAATTCGGTTTTACGCAAGAAGAGACAAAGTCAAGGAGTTTTTTCGTAGAGGCAAATTCAAATCAGAATCGATCGCTGCTATGTTCTAACTTTTAAACCAGTTAATGAAAATAACTGCCTAGCTTTTTGATGAGAAGTTGGAGGTGAACGTTGCCATCATAGATGCCACATCCTCTTTTTGTACCACTGATAATATACATATAAATCTACTGCATGGTACCACACCGAAGAGGGTGCTTTAGGTAAAAATTAGAAGACAAGAGATGTCAGAGAAACCAGAGGACAACTTTTTTCCTACATCCTAACTTTAAAAATTCCTTCACATTCCCAGCTCAACAAGGTCATGTCTTGTTATCTATCTACTAGCAATTCTAAGGGTAATAACCATGTATAGCTTATTTTTGTTTGTTTTCAGGCTTAATCTAGTCTTTGTTCCTTTTTTAAAGTGTCAGAATTTTATTTTAAGGGATTATTTATTTTAAGTAGCTTATTTTAAGCATTATTTATCCAGCTTTTGTCTAGATAATTAACTAGAACAATGAAACAAAAGATCCCATGATGTTTCAAAAGCGTGTGTTAACTTAATGATTATTTCGATTAGGATTTAATTAATATTACCATATTAAGAGTTATTTACTAACGTTTAAAAAACGTGCATATGTTATGTTCAATAAAATTTGACTTTAAGAAATGTATACTAATTTTATAATACTATTGTTATGAAAGGGGCCAGTTGATAAGCTCTAATTTCTTTTTAAATGAAGGAATTATGACATCAAGAGGTACATGTAATACTATTCCTTTATCTGTGCCATAAAACATAGTAAATAAAACAAGAAAATGAACCTGATTCGAGTAGGTTTAATGAATGTTGACAAAAGCTTATACGAGCCAAAGAAAAACGTCTTTCTTTTTGATTCTCGAATTTTTCTATTGATTATATAGCGATTCAATAAGAGCCATCTTTTTCTTCTATTATTATCGTCTATCAAAGACCCAAAAAGCAACAATGTAATCATTTGGTTTAGTAGGTCAGAGTAAGTGACTTAATGACGTCTAAAAATAAAGCCTAAATGTATAGTAAGGTATATGTAATGTTGTTTAACATGTACAGCAATTAGAATTTCGAATTCCCCTTCCCCCAAAACAGATGTAATGTTAGCTTTGGGGCTTTTTATAAAAACAAATTTTTCTGATCAAAATATATGGAATAGGTACGGAACTCATTCAGCTTTAATCCTAGCTGTAACAGAAAATGATTATTTCAGCTAATGATCACTAAATTGTTCACATAATTGACCATATTTTTGAAATCTGGTCGTGAAAAAATTACAATACATAGCCATATTCAAAGATTCAATCTGTAGTTAGGTCTGTAGTTACTGTAAAAGGTTTGGAATGATATTAGAAGAAAATAGATAAAAAGATATGCTTTTTAGGAATGACAAATTCTGTAAAGCTAGCATTATTAACACAGTCATTCTGACCAGGCATTGATTTATGTTTTGTTTTCGCTGAACCTACTGTGAGCTCATCTTATTGTTCCGTATGCCTCGAATTATGCTAAGAGAATTGTATATGACCTAATTGTCTTATGTATTGGCTGTTAGTCTCTAAGATTGACTCAATAATTTTAAATAGAAAGCTATTCAATATGTTTATTCTAAAATAGTGCATTAACCAGAAGCATAAATGAATTTTTCTAGTAGGTTATCTGTATTTAAGTAATATTCTAAGAATACACTAAAAGCTGTTAGTTTAAACTACGATATCAATTATACTGAGTCTCCAATCTCAAATCTAACTTTTTTGTTTTCTTATAATTTTCGGTATTTTGATTGCTTCTCTAAATTTTGATCTCATCAACACAGGGTTTAGTATTTTGTTTGTATTTTGCACTAGTCCTTTTAGACATGACTCACACCTGTAAAATCTACTAGAATATATTTTGTTTTTGTTAATATTTTTATCTTAATATTTTGTTAATATTGAATCAAATATTTAACAGTGATAAGATAAAGCTACCTCAAGTAGGCAATATTAAGTAAAAGAGTTTTCCAGAAGAATTGGTTTTTAATAAAGGCTTAATCTGTTGGAAAATTAATCAACTGGAAAGGTTCACGTCTATTCATACATAATGATCAGTGAAAAGTGTTATTGGGAAAGCACATGTACCGCTCATTTGGTAACAAAGAAAATGATCCATGGATGCTATATTATCTCTGAGAGGAGGTTTAATTTTTCTAGACTTTGTACACTAGTAAAGATTATAATTCAAGACGAGAATTTTAACCAACTAAAATCCTAAACCATTAGACAGTAAAATTTGGCAATGCTTACTTTAGCGCATTGAAACAGGGTTTTAACATAAAGATTTGTGATGTCAAATATTTTTCTCCGTAGCGATGTAAGCAAGGTGCTATTTTTAAATTTGTTAACAATGAGCAATCATGTTATGCTGGGAATTGGTGGATATATAAAGATAAATACATTTTGTCAGTCTTAGTTACTCTTAGTAAGGTAAAGTTTTAGACTAGCTGTACTCTAGCGGTGCATTTATTTTGCAAAGTTGCCATTGATCCTACTTATTTTCTGTCATAAATACATGAGTGGCTAATTTGCTAGGGTAGACCTTTGTAGATCCTGAGCAACCACAGTTACCTGGAGGGTAGTTTTCAAATTGGTGAATAAAATTACTTGTTCCTAGTAAAGTGTCTTAGTGCAGTCATAGTTTCGTTGCTACACAAACAGTTGTGCTGTTTTTCCATTTTGTAGCTACAACCACTCTGTCTGACCTGTAGTCACAAAAACTGCATTACTTCTCTTGAGTAACGCTGGTTTTTTCGAGAATACATCTTCCAGCAATTTCAACGTACAGTGCCTATGACCTGACATGCGAGGTTTGTGAAGGAATTATTGAAGAATGTTTCTTTTTTAAATTATTTATTATTAACAGACAGTAGGAATAAGACACGTTGGACCAAGTGGTATCGCTTGCTGTTGTTCACTCTTTGCTTGCCTACCGTAACGATCAATTTTGTAAGGAATTCGATGAAAAAGCTAAGACACTTGCTTTATATCCAAATTAAATCAGTTTTCCTTGCTTAAACATCGTGTAGCTTGGATTACCAAAGAAAGATATAAGTTGTTCGTCCAAGGAGAGTCTCCTTAAATTTAGTACACAAGGAATCTAAAAGTGACATCGCCTTAGCAATTTTTTTCACTTTCCCCGAGCTCATTAATATTTGTAAAGTATAGGTTTTACTTTTATCTTCAAAAATGTTTTGCCACTCACGACTGATTTTTTCAAACCTCATTGGAAAACTGATGTCACCAACCTCAGTAACATATCGTGCCGTGATCCATATTATCATAGCACAAGTTTTACTGTCCCAGAGCTTACAGTAAACCTCGAATTACGATATGTTAATCATATTACTTAACAGGTTCCCGAGTCTAGGTAGTGATTCTGATGGAATATTTCTTAATTGTCCTATGTGTTTCTAGTTCGGTATATCCCTTTATTTTTTTCCTTAGGGTCACATATCTGAGATGTTACTTTTGAAGGCGGTCCTTACGCTACTGTTGAGTATGTTTTTATGACGCCTTAGTAGCACATTTTTAATGTCAACAGCAACTAAACTAGAGGCGAAAGGAGGACTGGGTGGATTATTTCTATTTATTTGGTCTACTAAAGTTGTATGAGTAGTTTCAACTTCTATTATCCTGCCGAATTCATTGGAAGACGTTTTGTGTTGTCCTCATTCCCTTCTTATTTGAAATTGCCATGGGAAAAATATTCTTTTATTGGGTATATGATGATATCATTATAGTAGCCAAATTCACAAAAAAATGTAGATTTCATCAACCCCCAATGAGAGGCTGATTTCACCATCCAGAGAAATATATAGTGCTGTTTTCCATTTTTTATAGCACGAGCATTACCGCATTATTACGATTAATTACGATATATTAATCATGTTACTGAAAAGGTTCCCGAATCTAGGCAGTGCTTCTGATGGGATATTTCTGAACTGTCATGTGTATCTAGTTCTGTATATCCCTTTATTTGTTTCCCTAAGGTTCAGAATTCTTAGATGTGAGTTTTAAAGGCGGTCCATACGCTAATGTTGGGTATTTTTTATGGCCCCTTAGTGGAAGTTTTTTTTAAGTCAACCTCAACTAAAGTAAAAACAACAGAAATACTAATTGGATTATTTTCAGTTATATTGGTTGTTACGGTTGGATGAATAATTTTAAGCTCTATTATCCCATCAAAATTATTGTAAGACCTTTTTTTGTCCTCGTCCCCTTCTTTTTTGACTCTAAGGAGGGAAGATACATTCTTTCATTTGGTATATGACGGTATCATGGTTATAACGAAACTCATAAAAACTGTAAATTTATTTAATACCATCTAAAGAAACATATAGTGCTTTTTTCCATATTATCAAAGCATGAGTATTACTTACAGTAAAGCTCAAACTATGATATGTTAATAATGTTACTGAACGGGTTTCCGATTCTAGACAGTGATTCTGACTGAATATTTCTGAATTGTCATATTTGCTTTTAGTTCGTTGTATCCTTTTATTTTTTTCCCAAGTTTAGGGTTCCTAAATGTGAGTTTTGAAGGCGGTCCTTATGACACTGTTAAGAATTTTTTTTAATGACGCCCTAGTAGAACTTTTTCAAAGTCAACAGCAACTAAGGTGGAGGCAATAGAAAGACTGAGTGGATTATTTTTAGCTCTATTGGTTGTTAAGTTTGTGTGAGTAGCTTCAACTTTTATTATCCCACCAAAATAATTGAAAAACGTTTTTTTGTTGCCCTCGTCCCATTTTTCTTTGTCATGGACATCAGCCATTTCAGGTGGAATTTTAACCGCATCAATCCCTTTATTGCCATTTTTCAGCTTGTTTGGTTTAGATGCAGTTTTTTCAACAAATAAGCATCGTTTGAAAGCAATTTCCGAGCTAATATCTGCCATAAGTTCCATATACATTAGACCTTTTTCGTACCAAGACATTCAACCTTCACAACTGGGAACACTTCTAGTTATCTGATATGTTGTCCTTAATAAGTGAATATTAGAAAAACCTCTTGCTAGATTCTATTGCAGGTAAGCATAGAGTTTTAAAAAGTAAAATAAAATATATTTCTGAAATAATTATCTTTTGTGGTATATCATTCGAAATTATAGCCTATAAAAACATAATTTTAGTTAGATAAGAAAATCCTGAAAACTCAACCGACTCTCATTCAAGGAATATAAAATTTAATATTGTTGCTAATTAGCTTTAGATACCTATGGGAAGCTTAAAACCTGCGAGGCTGGTACCATTTGAACAAAAAACAATTTTAAAACTTTCCCAAATTGGAACTTATCATATCTTTCTCTCGTAGTTAACTTGGAAACTGAGTATTAATATGATTCAGTACCTTAAAATCATTTTCCAAGTGTCAGCTTTCTCATCGGCTAAGCGTGTCAAACACAAAGGTTACATTAGCTGGCTCTCCTATGGCTATCAAGAGATAGAAATAGTCTTCATAGCCATAGGAAAAGAAACAGCCATAGGGGAGTCCATCATAAAGAGAAATCAAGAATTTTTCCTTTGAAAACTGATTGGAGTAAGAAAGGCTGGATTTTACAAATATACTTCATAAAGCACATTTTTTTGCGAATGTTTTTGACTTGACGGAGGGAAAACGCATTCTTTCACTGGGTATATAAAAATATCTTGATAACAGCCAAATTTGCAAAAAAAAAAAAAATATAGAGCTCCCTTTTTCTTTATTAGTGACAACAGCCATATTAGGAGGAAATGTAACCACATAAATCTCTGTCTCGTCATCTTTTAGCTTGTCCAGTGTAGAAGCAGCTTTTTAAAAAAATAGGCATCGTTTGGGAGCAATTTCCAGGCTAAAATCTGCAATAGCTACAGATAAATAAGACTTTTTTTGGTATTGAGTCAGCCGACGTTCCAACCTTGGAATATTTCTCGTTATTAGATATTGTGTCTTTAATCAGTGGATATTAGAGAAAACCTCATGGTAGATTCTATTGTAGGTAAGCATAGAGTTTTAAAAACTAAAAAAAAAGATTTTTTAAATAATCATCTTTTGTGGCATATCACATGAAAATATAGGCTATAAAAACATAACTTTTGTTAAATAAGAAAATCCTGAAAATTCAACTGACTCTAAATCAAGGAACATAAAATTTGAATTTGTTGCTAATTAGCCTTACCTGCCTAAGGAAATAACACCTACAAAGCTGAAAATTCGAGACTTTCCTAAATTGGACTATACTGGCTAATGGGTTAATATCTTAGGCTGGATTCTCAAAATTAATAAGAACTGTTGGGATTTCATAACTTTATCCCGTAGCTCACTTGGCAACTTAGTGTTAAAATGATTTTCCAAGTGTCAGCTTTCTCATCGGCTGAGCGCGTCAAACACAAAAGTTACATTACCAGGCTCTCATATAGCTATCAAGAGACTCATCAAGAGCTAATAAGATTGTTTACTTTGAAAAGTTTGAGTGGAGTAAGAAATGTTTGAGTGTGCAAATGTACTTGATAAGGCAAATTTATTTGCATGAATGTTTTTGCCTTGAAGGAGAGAAAAAAATTATTGTGGAAGGGAAAACTTGATATGGTTTTAGCCTAACATATCAATGACTATGGCAAGAGAAAAAATAACTTTATTTACAATAAACAGTGTAAAACTTATAAATGTGTAAATTTACTGATTAATAACATTTGGGACTTTCTTTGATACATGCTGTACATAAACCTCAATTCTGACATATATTTTCTGTAAGGCCATGCATGAAATTTATTTATCTATCGACTCATTTAGAAAGTGCCGTATTTTGCGGTACTCTTTCGTCCACAACTTCGGGTATTAAAGCTTCCATATAAATTTGAGTAGTTTTGAGAACATTTTCTGTTACCAGAAATTATTGTTCTTTTTTACCTTCATGTAAACAATAATCAAATTTCATGATTTACAATCCTTGCCCCTAGGCTGTGAAGTCATGGAGTTCCTAGAAACACGGCTATTAGACTTCTTGACTATTGTTTAGCAGAGGCAACATCTAAGAAGTTCCAATATTGGGAAGAGGCAGGCTGAAACCTGATCTCATTTTAACATCCCCTCAACATACTTTGAGAGTCTTAATTTAATACACTCTGCCGTTTGTTAGATATCGCTGATATTATCTTCTCGCAACGAGCCAACACATTGTGTGTTTCGATTGATTTCACTTTTTCTTTAAATTTGCTTAAAGTCTTACCTTCCTATCCTAATAATTTTTTAGATATTTAGGATACAAAAACTACCCCCTTCTTTTTAATAAAAACATTTTATATTAGAACTTGGCAGTTTTATATCTTTTAGCCCCTTCACCAAGGCATGTATGGGGGATTGTCAACATCAGAGAAATAGCTATTTAGCTTTCGGACTAATTTGAACAAGACAGAGGTCTCGAAATTCTGATTGAATTTCTGATTGAAATTCATATTCTGATTGAATACCATTCAGTCACTTTTTACTCTTAAAAATAGCAATAAGACTTTCAGTTTCTAGTCCAATGAGCCTCTGCTAAATTTTTACGACAAAACCTTTCATTAGAAAATTTTCTCGATAACAACGGACAAAATGCTTAGCTAATAGGTCTTACCTAGTGGGTATGGTAAGAGAAGTGGGAGTGGGAGATTTAAACAATCCCAGAGATATACTGACCCTTGGACTAATTTCAACAAAATTGCTACTTGATAATTTGGATCATAAGCACTTGGGATGAAAAGCTGTGAGGTTGGATGCTGGTTTACCTCTTGATACTTTTGACTCTTAAAAAGGGTACTAAGACTTTCAACTCCCGTTGCAATGCCCCCCCCCCTAAGGTTGATTAAGCCACCCCTTCCCTAATAAGTGCCAGTGGTAAAAAAAAAGCTTATAGCCTGAGTCATTTAATGAAATTGAAGCCTATACCACAGGCAATACAATAGTGTTGCCTCTGAAAAAGCCTGCTTGTAAGCAAAAGAAACCAGAGAAAGGATCTGGTTTCACAACCAAAAGGCGCATATTGTCTTTTTTATTTTATTTGAAATCACTCTTAGCTGCTGTTTAATGTTTTATCTTGCTAACTTAAGCTATGTTGGAAAACTAATATTAAACATACATTATTTTCCAATGAGAAACCTATTAAGTTAAGAATGGGCTTCTTGCATAACTTACAGCCCTTGTCCTTGCAGATTAAGGTTAGAATTAGACAATTTTCATTTGTTTAATAAGAGTATTGGAGGTGGGAATGGTTACCCTCAGATCCCTTTTGAACCTTGAAGAAGCTGTAGAATATTTAATTTTCCATTTATTGAGCTATCTCAAAAATTTTTCACATCCATTTCTTCTGCAAAAATCTTATATTTTAACAGTTGGCAATTTTATTAACTTACAAACCCAACCCCAGAGACTATGGGGGATATTTAAAACCCCTAAAAACATAGTTTTTTTTACCGTTAAACAAAAACGTTATCTTAAAATATTGATTAGGATCACTAGGCGTAGAAGATCGCGAGGTGTGGCTGTTTGTCTCCCTGATCACTACTAAATCGTAAACGGGCACAAATAATTTAAAATTCCAATAAGATGAGCCCCTCTGAAATTTATGCCACCATTCCTTTCATATGAAGTGGCAGTTTTTAAAATAAAACTAAATAAAAGGATTACATTGAGGCCTATTGACCCTCTACTGTAGGAAACGCTATTGTATGGCCTCTGATACAGAAAATAAATTTCGAAATCATGAAATTATATCCATATTTCCAATAGTTTTTGATCACTTTGAAAACTAAAAGAGGTTAGCTTTATACCACAAGTAAAATATAAATTAGTAGAAAGAAGTGTGTACAAACAAATATAAGGGTGAAACAATAGGGGATATCTTTTCAAGACAGTGGAAATCAGTTCTGTGAATGTTTCGGCCCTATGTCCAAGGGCCGTCTTCAGCACTGTGTTAACCTTTCGATAATATTTTTAACCACTCTTCTAAAACATTAGAACCCCAGGAAATCGAAACACTGGAAAAAGGTCCAAAATTCTCTTTTCTACCAAAACAAGTTCCTGTGGCAGATATAGCTTCCTCTCTAGAGTCCGCTCTGCATAAACACTATCCATCTGTTTCTAATCCCGATGAAGTTAGTTCTTGTCTTATAAATACCCTTTATAACAGCCAAAAACAGGTTAAGCCTCCTACCAGTTCCGCAACTGTTTCCGAAAAATTCCGAAAAATTTACACGAAATAAAAATACTATCTAATCTCCGCAGACCCTTCTATTATAATATCTAAAGCAGAATATAGCAATTTACTTGTTGTCGTGAATACGACAGACTATGACAAGCAAATTCTTTCGCATTTAAATGACACAATTAAATATAAAACAATAACTCATGATCCTAATGATCAGTTTATTAACAATATTATAAATGAATTAAAGCAGCTAAAACAAAATGGTAAAATCACCCCACAATCGTACGATAAATTTTTTCCCCGTTCTAGTTTCTGTCCCAAACTCTCCGGTTTACCAAAAATACATAAAAAAGGTACCCCTTTAAGACCTAGCATGTACTAATGCTCCCGCTGCCAATATTGGGAAATGGCTTTGCACAGCTTTCAAACCTTTATTGTATTCCCAAAATTCCTATATTCGTAATTCTGCAGATTTGGTTAAAAAACTTAGTAACACAAGTATTTCAGAAAACACAATAGTTAGTAGTTTTGACCTTGCTTATGTGTATACAAATATAGATGCAACTATTTCTGAGGAACTATTAAAAAACAAAATGGAAGAAAATTAACACTTAATCGAGATTTCAGCGATGGGAATTGATTGTGAAGTTTTAATGACTCTGGTTAAAATTTGAAATAAGTTTTCTATGTATTTTCAATTTTGCGATTCTTTTTATCAGCAAAAAATGGGTTACCCATGGGGGCACCCTTATCCGGGATACTGGCAAATATTTTTGTCGAGAACCTTGAAAACTGGGCATTAAATTCCTATTTTTTCAAACACGTCTAGTGAGGTCGTTATATGGATGACGTAATTTCACTTTGGATTTATGGGGAGGCTGAACTTTGGGGCTTCTTAGATCATCTTAACACTCATGATCGAAATTTGTAGTTCACCCTAGAAGTTAAAATTGAAAAGAAACTACCGTTTTTAGATGTCTTAATTTTTCGCAATGCTGATAAACTGGATTTAACCATGCATCGAAAGCCAACACAAAACAATAGATATTTTCACTTTAATTCAAATCACCCCCCACAAGTTAAAAGAGCAGTTGTAACTTTTTTCATTCATCGTGCCCTGAACATTTGCTCTTATTCGTAGATAAATGCAGAAATAAATTTTATCAGAGATATTCTTTTTGGTAGTGGATACCCTATTCCTTTTGTCAATAAGATAATTAACCGTAGATTAAAAAGACATTCTTTTGAAATCGAAGGATATATTTCACAATGTGAGGCTACTGATAAGCCCTCAAATATTTTTTATCTTGCATATGTCTCAAAAATCACAACAAAAATATAAAATATTTACACGAAAAATAATCTATATGTAGTTTTTACTAATAATTTTAAAATCATTAATTTCTTAAATTCCGATAAAGATAAGACCCCAGTTACTCGTCAAAGAGGGGTCTTTCAAATACCTTGTGACTGTGGAAATGACTATGTTGGCAGGACCCGTCAGAATCTAGAAAACGGCTACAACAGCATAAAAAAGACATAGACAAGGCATTAATTTCAATTAGTTCCAACAACTCCTTTGATTCTGCTTTAGGTTGGCATATATTTAATAACTCCTCCCACATGATTCTTTTTGAAAAATCTTCACTCATCAGTAATGATTTGGGTTTTAGACAGGTGGTTCGGGAATCAATCAAAATTAGTCTCATAATAAGTAATAATATTTCTTTGAACAGAGACTTGGGGGAGTACTGACTAAATTCTTTAAACTCAAATTTAAAATACATTTTAACATGTCCATAAATCAATAAAGCCTAACATTTCTAATGGTACAATAAGTGAATCCAACATACAGGTCAGCAAATTGGAAAAAAAAACAAATCAAAATTAAGATTATTATAAACCAAGCAAAAACAAATCTAATAAACACTCGTATTTACACCTCAAACGAGGTGTGAATATAATTCACATCTCGATACTGGTTGTCTGAAACTCAAAATCTAGAATGTTTAGTTTGATATTTTATGCTTTGACTTGTATGAAACTTCTGAGATGGGGTTTGTGAAACTTTTCTTAACTATGTTTCATAGGTATTCATATATTGTATGTTGTCAGAAACTTATGAATTCAGTTATAGTGAAAACATATATTATTAACAGGGTAAAAACCGGGATTAGATTCTGATTTCATTGATTACGATCAGTTTTTTGTCTGATAAAACCATCCACACACGCAGTGCCGTAGTGGGCAAAATTTTCCATACCAGTATGCATCTGAATGTAATATTTTTATAGTACAAGGAAAATCATTTAATTGGCATAAGGTAATGAAGGCATTTAAAATGTATTTAGCGTTTAATGTACTATAAGTGATAGGCCTAAATCCGGTCCTGTTAACTCCGTCTGTTTATGCAAGAAACGAAAATTTCACAAGAAACTGAAAACTCATCGTACCAAATTAAAAGAAAAGTACTCCTCCAGAATTGTAAGTGACCCAAAACTAATCTGGAAATCCCGGTTGAGTGAATTGGCCGCCGGAAAAACCCATGATTTGATTAGCAAAAAAGATTGAGAATCGTACTTTTCCATAGAACTCAGTGCCCCTGACCAAAATACGTCTAATCCCATTGCAAACCAGCTAGAATAGGTATTATCCAACCAGTTTGTCCCTAATTTTTTCGTTATATGCGAAAGGGTACATGAAGCTATTTTAAAGCTGAAGAAGAAACTTTTCCGTGGTGTAGATGAACTGTGCGCGCTAAATCTGCTACACGGTACCAATATGCTTATTGAATATCTGAAGCTGCTATTCCAGATTATTTTCACCACTGGTATAGTACCTGACTCTTTTTTTGTCAGTTTGCTCTTGCCCTTCCTTAAAAAAGGAAACCAAGAGACCAATGCTCTTCGTACAGGCCAATCACTGTTGCTCCAGTGCTCTGTAAAGTTCTAGAGTTCTTAGTCACAAAAGAAATTCAATATTCGTGCCGAATGCTTGACCACCAGTTTGGTTTCCGACCAAGTCTGGGTTGCGCTCACGCTCTCTTCAGTCTTGCCGCTATTCTAGCAAATTCTCACGAATCTGGTGACCTTATATTGATCGGTTCTTTTGATATGAGTAGAGCGTTTGATTCGTCGATTCACACTCAGGCCCTTTTAGCCGCTTACCAGCAAGGTGTAAACCTCCGTGTCACTAGCGTACTGAATGATATGTATTGTCTTTTAAAAGCGCGTATAAAGATATTTAACCACATCACATCAGTGGTTGTTCCAGTAAAGAAAGGTGTCTGCCAGGGTTCATCATTATCCCAAAGTTTGTAAAATAACAGTGTTTTAAATGCCCAGGCATGTGTCAATGTTTCATGTCTCTCCAAGAATATAAATGTGTCGCTACTTACATACGCGGACTATCTATGAAATCTAAGTCGGTCTATTGGTGGTCTGCAGTCGAATTTTTCGGTCCTACGTGATGAATACCAAAAGTCGGCCTGGCTTTCAATATTTCTAAATCTGCAGTTCTTTTTTTCAACGATAGTCCTTCTCAGCCTGAAAACCTCCTGCCAGGTAACGAGTCAATTACCGTCTCATCTCACGTCGTGTATCTGGGTCTACCCATAGGCCGTAACCTTAACGAAACTCGTCTACTGCTCGTCAAACACGTCGAGAAAAAACTCCACACCACATATGGCTCTATCGACGCTAGCAGACTCTTCCTATGCCGAAAGTACCTCGCAAATAGGTTTAACGCTGTCGCACTGCCGCATATTCTATATATCGCGCCATTTTGGAATTTATTAACTGACACCCAAAAACGCAAGCTCCGGTTCCTTTATTTTATGTTCGCGAAGTTCCTGCTGCGTTGCCCCTTGTGGACGAGAAATAGTTATATGATTGATAAACACAGGATTGCAGACCCCAGTATCGCGGTAAACCAGTTGATTTCCAATTTCTAGGCAAAAAAGAACCTCCCCTGGCTCAAACATTTCTACAGTTCTTGATTGTGTATTTTTTCAAGTTGTGTTTTAAATTTTTCTCCGTTTTTCTTCTCTTTTTCTTTTATTTTTTTTTCATTGTACTCCATTTTGTTCCATGTGAAAAATACGAGTATTAAATATTTTACTTACTTACTTACTTACTATAAAGAAATAAAAAGTTTAATTTTAATTGAATAAATAAAGTGGAGAAAGTAAAGTTCTTTTTATAGTAAATAAAATTGAATAAATCAAATTTGAATAGTTTGCTTTCAGTGAAGTGCCGATGACGCAGTAGGTTGTATTAAAACTTTATTTAACTTTTAAAAAAAGGCAGTAGCTTAATTCTTGTTTGTAGTAAAACTAAATTTGTCGTGAATGGTCTTGGGAAAAAATAAGGTTAAACTAAGCATTTGATATATAATGATTTCAACTACTGAAAAGACAATCAATTCAAAATTTGATCTTACTGTAATTTCATTTCTTATTTTCAACGTTGCAATCAGTACCTAAGAAAATGTTTGTAATAAAGCGCCTGTTTCAGAAAAGTGCCAGTCAGATTATTTCAGGAAATAATCTTCTCTGGATTGATTTTTGTTCGTTTCAATCTTGATTCTCATATTTGATTAAAGCTATATTCGTTTTAAGGTTTATTTATTCATTTATGTTTGGACATGTTGTATGTATGTTTGCTATTATTGTTTATTTAGTATCAATTCGTTTTGAGTTTCATTTTTGCTATAATAGTAAAATGTTTTTGTTCATTATAAGCTTGATTTTCATATTAAATTTTAGTTAAAATCGATTTAAGATTTATTTATTCACTTATATTAGTACAAAAAAAGAATAAAAACAAAAGTAATACGAAAGCGAAAATATGAAACAACAAGAACAGTGCAAAAAAGAAATAAGAAAACTAGAAACTTATTAAAAAAAAACCATATAAACAAATAAACAATTTTGAAGCTACTCCAAACCAATCAAGATAACACATAGATCAATAAATAAGCGTATTTTAAAGCCAAAAATATGGCAATGATCACAATACAATAACCTAAGTGAAAGGCACAAATAGTGTAAACTTTGATCAGTGATCGTCATAAACACTTAAATGAAACTCCGCATTAACCTAATAATAGTATTTAATACTGAAAAACACGGTCATTTAAAAGAAAACATAAGACTTGGAAAAATACATAAATAAAAAATAACATTTACTTTATACTAGGATTTATTTATTTATCAATTATTTTTTTTTATTTAACAAAATTGCTAGACACCTTGCTATTCTACAAATATACTGAGGCAACTTAATATTTAAGACACCTGGAAGCATCAACTCATTATTTCCAAATATCCCTTTCCTTATCGTAGAAAGCTCCTGGCACTGGCTTAAGTAATGCACTAAATAATCCTCTTCAACTTTGCAATTTTGCAATAGTTTGCCCTGAGCTAGCATCCACAGCGTCAAATATCTAGCTGATAAATTCAACCATAAGGTAGAACTCCTGTCTATAAACTACCTTAATATTCTTATAAAATTTTAATATTTTTTATTTTTTTCTCCTTACTCCATTTTTTAATCATTTGATTCTCCAGTACTATCTTAATCTCATTCTCCCAATTTGTATATATATCCGTTGGTCCTCTACCTTCATTCCAAACAAAAGGAAAGCCTGTTTTGTCTAAAATGTCTTTTATATTTAGTAGCCATGATCTTTTTTCCCCTGTGAGAGAAATCTTCATAAGCTACCTTAAGCAGCCTGTCACTCGGTAACTGAATGACTTTCAAACAAATTTAATCATTGAGACTAGTCTGTAATTTCTCAGTGGCCATATACCTAGATCGCTAATTAAAATCTGAGAATGAGTTGTTCTCTGCAGCCCAAACAATCTCTTAATGTATCTTAATTTAAACACTCTCTAGCTGAGCCGCTTTCTCATGTCCCTAGATCTCTGCTCCGTAATGTAGAATGGGCATAATTCTTGATAAAAAGACAACTTTCTTATTCCCATTATATTATTCCGGAATAAATTGTAAACATTACTGTTCTTGCCCGGTTTAAAGGTTCCTTTATATGTGTCTTCCATCTTTCATTACTTTGCAAAATATATCCAAGATACTTAATTTTATCCACAACTTGTATCTACTCCCCCTTAAATGAAAATTTATTTTCACATTTATCATTCCTCCTGTTAAATATAACCACTTTTGATTTCCGAACATTTACCTGAAGGCACTTTGTCCATAGATAATCATTTGTTAAATCCAATATCTTCTGTAAATTATGTGCCAAATTTGCCACTAGAGTAGTATCATCCACACAAAACAGCACTGAGACGTTTTTATTACCTAATCTCTCTGTTGCGGCCCATTCTTTTCCTACAAATCCATCACGTAGTGCTTTACTCCTTATTTAACTTTAGAAGGCCTCGAATGACCCAACCCACGTACTTTTGCTATTGCACTAGTTTCAAAATATATATTTACAACCAAACGAGTGAAACCAGAAGGTAGCCCCACATCATCTAGGCTTTTTTAGGCAGAACTCTATTAACATTATCAAACATATTTTTTAAGTCCAAAAATAAAACAAACAAGATATTTTTTTCGTGATACATACGTTTCAAATAAAATTAAATCAAATAAATCACTTAAAATTAACACACTATCTGTAGTAGCCTACTATAGCCGTTTCTATAACCTCCGTTTTTTCTTTCAAAACTACAAAACACTCTAGCCAATCATTTAACCAGCTATCTAATATTTTCTCTAAGATTTTGCTACATATAAGAGCTAAGGCTATCAGGTTAAATATCTCATGAATACTGGGACTCCCCCTTTAAATATAGGTACTGTTATCGATGTTCTCAATGTAGTAGGACATAATAATAAGGTAATAAGAGTCCAGCCTAATTCAGGTTAGATTTTCATTACTTTTAGTTTTATTGACGATATTTTCTGATACTCTCCTTCTCTTCTTCACTTGATTAGTTTTAATTCCTTCTTTATTTTGTTAGATGTTTCAGTTCCTTTCTGATTCGTATCGCCATTGAACATGCCTCGTATGACGCATCTAAAGATATTAGCGGTGTTTATTTAGTCTTTCCTTGTCCTTAAGACTGGCGTTTACCCCCTTCCCCTGAAAATAACCCCACAGAAAATAACCCCAACAAAAAATCCCTCCTCCAGAAAAAAAAGCAGAAGATAACATTTTAAAACATTAAAAAAGCAGAAGATAACATGAAAATAGCAGAAGATAAACATTTTTCACCTGAGATCGACCGCAAGAAAGTTTTTGGGTGGAATTTTCAACTAGAATGGAATTGTTTTGGTGAATTTTCTCAAGAGGGGGTGGAGTATTTTTATGCGAATAGAGCTTTCCACGGTGGAATTTTTCCATGGGGGAAGGAATATTTCATGTAGGAGAGGGAGATTTTCCGGCATTGTTTAAAAATGATTAGAACTTGATTTTTGTTTTTTTAAGTTTTATTTTCAACTGAAAGTAAGGAACAACATCAAAACTTGAAATGGACGGAAACCATTTGGCATACTTTAGTATATTTTAGTTTATAATATACGTTAATAGTTTAGTGTAGTTTCGTATATAGTATACACATACTGTAGTATATGTATACTTTTAATAAATCGTAAGTTTTGACTTTTGGTCACAATTCCATAAAAGTGGCTCCTGAAATAGAATAGCCGTTTAAAGAGAATAATATTTTTTTAAGATTTTAAATCATTAGTTATGAAAGAGTTTCGTTGAGTGCAGAGTGGAGACAGGGGATGGTTCCTGAAACTACCTTGAGGGAGCCGGATTTCCAGGCAATATCTGATTAACAATCAGAAATTAAAATTTAGAAAATAAAGTTTTTTCAACTGAAAGTACAGAAAAACATTGAAGAAAAAACAAAAAATTAGTCTATATATGAGTGGGACTGCGCCCTTCTAAATCCCTTGCTCTTTCAACTAAAGTTTTAATGGTTTTGACAAAGCTTTTATTCTAATTAAGCAGCCATAATGTTTGTGAAGTCTTTCTTAAAGAATTGGGAAAAAAGTCAAAATTTATCGTAAAGAAAAAGAGACTTAGGAGGAGGAAGCACCCTTATATATGAAATTGTTTTATATATTTAAAGTTTTAGTATTGGTCCTTACTTTTAGTTAAAAACTCGTTTTTCCCTATAAATTTCATAAGCTTGTTGATTTCATAAAAGCGTTACTGTATTGAATATTAACAATATATTAATAACGAATTGTTAATTGTTGTTATTTTTTCCCAGGGGGGATAGTATTGAACACATGGTCCTAGAAGATCGGGAGTTTGTTTTCAGGAACAGTTGAAGACTAAACTGGAGAGTTTAAAATTTGACAAGGTTGTAGATGGATTAATAATTTCTAGTATTGTTTACTGAAACACAAGGGCCATTCAATTGTGATAGGAAGCTTTTTCAAAAATTCAAATAGCTTTAAAGTAAAAAACAGGACAATAAATAGAAAGCGACCCATCATATAGGGAACAATTCTCCCAAAATTAAAATGCAAAGTTTGTTTTAATTTTTAATGTACGGTGAGCCAAATTTGAACCTGTATTAGCTGAGAAACTTTCAGGGACTAAATAAAAAAACAAGTTTTTTCACTGAAAGTAAGGAACGACATTAAAACTTAAAACGAACAGATATTATTCTGTATAAAAAGAGGTCATTCCCTCCTAAACGCCTCACTCTCTTCTCTAAAGTTTTCATGGTTTTAAAAAGTAAAGTTGTGACAAAAAGTCAAACTATTGTGTAAAGAGTGGGGTTTTTGGGCGAAAACAACCGCTTTCATACACTGAATAATAGTTTTATTCATTATTTTCAGTTAAAATAAAACTTTTTTGTTTTATTTAATTCGGAAAATAAAAACCCTATTGATTATTGCTTAGGCATAGCAATTTTATTGGGAAGTAAACAGACATTTTTCGGTGAAGCATATATTCTAAGTGGGAATTTTCGGTTCTTGGATTGAGGGATTACCCTCTTAAAAACTTAGCTCTTAATGCTAAAGTATGACTTGGTATCCCAATCCCTTATTAGCAACAAGTTAAACATCAGGTTCGTTGAATTAGAATAAGAAGCTTTTGCAAAATTATAAATAACATTAGCGTGAAGTTTGGGATATTAATGAGGAATTTTCAGTGGTTGGATTGGGGGATTCCCCCTCTTAAGAACTTAGCTCTTAATGCTAAAGTATGACTTGGTATCCCAATCCCTTATTAGCAACAAGTTAAATATCAGGTTCGTTGAATTAGAATAAGAAGCTTTTGCAAAATTATAAATAACATTAGCGTGAAGTTTGGGATATTGATGAGGGTGTATCCTCCTCATAGTTCTAAGTATTTATCCCTAGGGGGGGGGAGGAATTTTTTCCGTAGGGGGAAGGAATTTTGGTACCGTTGTCTTCTTTAAATTCTTTCATCTTTGCACGAGACAAGACGAAGGCGAGTGACAGAATAGATGGGACATATATAATTTGGGCTATATATTTGCATATAACAGGGAGGGGAGGGGTAAAGTATTTGGACAGTTTGAAGTCAGAAATCAATTCGTACTCCATAATATGCAGAATAATTGCACCTAACAAATTTTACAGGCAAACTTGCTATACTTTACACCTCGCTCTCTGTAATGTGAAAATTCATAGCCCAAATTTTTCAATGGCATCAGGCGGTTTTATGCTGTGGTGAGTTTTTATTAGTAGTAGCAGTAGCATTGAATATTATAAATCTTCTTTTCGAAAAATAATTTTGAAGACCACACTGCCTTTCCATGACAGAAGTAAAACAGTTTAAAATAGGGATGAAACTTTTTAATTGACAGTGAACAAATATACAATTATTTAACTAGATATTTCGAACACATATACAGTGTTTATCATCAGTTCGAAATATAAGATTTATCAGTTCGAAATGTTCGAAATATCATCAGAGCGTTTATCATGAATTCGAAATATCCAGTTAAATTACTTTATATACGTTCACTGTCAATTAAAAGGATTTCATCCCTATTTTGAACTGTTTTACTTTCTTCTAATAACAGTCCTTAAAAACCGGAAGTATTATCGTTTCTGCCAATTTTGCATGTGGATATTTTCCGGCAGAATTATCTGGGGCTATTTTTCACGTTTTTTTACTTCTAGGAAGGGGGCATTTCTAGAGTGATCGAGTAACCGATTAAAGATCAAAGTCTTATTCTAATGAAAGAATGCTAAGGAGAATTTTTCAGGCTGAATCGTCTGCAAGGAAATTCACAGTGAGGGAAATTCAGCGAGTATGCAACTGTCTGGAGGAAATTAGACGAGGGGAAGGTACAATAAAAAAATAAATTTCGTTTAACTGAAAGTAAGGACACATTAAAGCTTAAAACGAACAGAAATATTTCGCATATGAAAAAGGGTTGCTCCCTCCTCAACACCTCACTCTTCTCACTAAAGTTTACATTTACTATTATTAGTATTAACATTATCAAACACATTTTTTCTTCTAATTTTCTAAAATCTTCTAAAGTTTTTATTGCTTTAAAAAGTAGAGTTTTGGCAAAGAGCCAAACTTTAGTGTAAAAATGGAGTTGTTGAGGAGGGTGCAGCTCCTTTCATATACAGAATAATTTCTGTTCATTTTAAGTTTTAGTGTCATTCCTTACTTTCAGTTAAAGAACTTGTTTTTTCATGAAAACACTCTTGCCTACTGCTTACACATATTATTTGTATTTGGGAAGAAGGCAAAAGTTGTTCGGGAGACGAATTTTTTCTGGGAAATTTTCATTAGTGGGATGCCCTTAATTACTTCACTCTTAACGCTAAAGTATGATTTTGTATCCTAATCCTTTACAACAAAACGTGAAACACAAGATTCGTTCCATTAGAATCAGATACCTTTTTGAACAGTTTAAATAACGTTAGCGTGAAGAGTGAGGTATTGCGGAAGGGGTATTTTCACTATATCGTAATATATTTTATTTGTAAGTTTTAATGTTAAAACTTAACATTAAATTTATCAGTTCTAAAAAACCTACTCATTTGTTTAATCATTCAAAGACAAAAATAATTCTAATGGAAAAACACTGAAATGCCACTAATTTCACGCTTTGGATGCGTGAGATAATTGTACATATAAGCATATAATATATAATAGACAGTTAGATTGCCCCTCCATTGCCTTTGTCAACATAACTTTAACCAGCAATGCAAAGGCGAATTGTGACGTGAATTATGCAAATAAGGTACAACCTATGGTTTTGACCGTAACTGAATTAGGATGATTATTATCTTATTTCAGGCCTTCCTACAGTAAGTTTCGTAGTCCTCAGTATGCGTGTTTTGTCTCAAATGTATGATAAAGGATGTTAAAATTAGTATTTCATGGATTATATTTTATCAACGTAAGATTCAACTTATTTAGTTTGCTGATTTTGGCTTTTCTTCGGGTAGATTGCTTAAACATTCAAAAGCGTGAGTTGTCTAAAATTCAGGTATTTATTTTGATGTTTTTGGCATATCTGAGCCAGATTTTGCTATAAATCTTTCCAACTTATATTTAAAGAAAAGTAGACATTTGAATTGTTAACCAGAATAAAGATCATAAATAGCTGTTATAAATTTCTTTTTGTTTGTTTGTACTTTATTTTCTAGGGTAAAACTTGTTGAACCAATGGTTCTAGAACATGTAAAGGTTTAGTCATTACGAAGATTACAAGTTCTAGTGCAAAATTAAGGTGACCAAAAAGATTGGAGTTCAACTAAGTGACTCTTGTGCCCTCTTTTTTCCCAAAAGCGTCCAATAAAACTCCGAGTCATTCATTTGATTTAACATAGTTAAATTTCCAATAATTATTCCTTTTGGATTAGCCTGATCCCTATAGTCCCCCTGACATTGGCTATATGAAATGTAGTTTTTCTTTTTTTTCAAAAATAATATTTGTTAGTAGAACATAGATTAAATTTTCTTACGTTCTCGAAGGGGGATTGGGTTCTTGCACGATTTTAAAAACTCTAATAAACTCAATTAAAAAAAGAGATTTTCAACTGAAAGTAAGGTGCAACATTAAAAATTACAACGAACAGAAATGATTCCGTATGTAGAGGGGCTGCTCATTTACCCTTGCTTCTTAGGCTAAAATTTAACTTTTGCAGCAATTTTTCAAGAAAGACTTTTCATTACCAAAGGCTGTTAAATCTGAATGGGAGGTGTATTTTTAAGAGCTTAAGACTTGAGTTTAAAGAGCATGGGCTGAAAAAGCTTCCACTCCACCTCAAATATGGAATTATTTTTGTTTGTCTTATGTTTTCACCTTGTTCCTATCTTTCAGTAGAAATACCTTTTACTTTTCAGACTTTACTAGATAAACTTATAAACTATAGCTTTAAAAGGTCAATTTGTGGTGAAAGTGAAACTTGTAGCCACTTCCTGTTTACTTGTCCTATTTATTTCTTACAACGTTTGGGTATGGAACTAGAACTCCATTCTTTAGGAATTAATTTCCCCTTTTGTCCTAGTTCAGTAATTTCTGATAAAGTATTAAGGAAATACTTGGACAGATTTTTGTATTCAACTAGAAGACTTGTTTGATGTTAATATTTGATATTTATAACTGATTGTTGTCTTTGATTGTAGCATTTATTAGTTTCATTTATTCTATTGTCTGTTTTTTTCTTCCTTTGTAGTGTTAGTTTGTAGGCATTTAGCAGTGAAATACTTGTAAAGGTTTAATCACTTAAAAATAGGAATGGTCACTGTAGATAAATTTAGTCTGTAATGAATACAGACTCAGAAGTAAATTAAATTTAACCTCTTTCTTTTTTAACAAATGGTTTTTGATATTGGTTTGATTTAACTGTCTACATTACTGAGGAGCTCATTAAGGAAATAATAAAAAAACTCTTTCATATCGTTATGAATAAAACTTTATTCTTATTTTGATTCTTTTCTGAAAAAGAAAGAGGATTACAATTCTTAAAACTGAGAATTGTTGTATGTCCTTGAGAATTGTTGTAAATGCCAAACGACGGTGCTAGCTTTAAAGACGAATAAGACAAAGATATTCAAAAGCATAAAGGGGCATTATATAATTCTGTTAGCTACCGCTCAAAGCCTAATTGAGGACAGCTTTCTTAGAAAGTGAATCAAATTATGACACGACAGCTAAAACGAGAACTGAATGTAAAAAAAAAAAAACTAAACTCCTCCCTTTCTCCAAAAAAGAAAATCCTAGAAATGCGCATAATAATTAAGCTATAGCATATTATACATGTAAGGCTATTGATGGCTCTAGTGAGGGGCCATACCTCCTTCCTCTAGCTCCAAACATGCCCTGGACGAAAAAAAGTTTAATTAGTAACTGACAATAAACTTGGTAACTAGAACGATTAAATAGTTTTAAATCCACTTAACACAATTTTGAAACATTCCAAGTCTTATACAGTACAGAAACTTGCATATATCCTTAAACTGGAAAAGTAGTGAAAAAAACTGTGAGGGTTGACTTATGAGTCATAAAAAAGTGCGTTCTGAAGAGAAGTTTTACGTAATTTGCAGGTTGGTGGCAGAGTATTTACAACAGTAATAATTAATAATGTAATAATGCAAAAGGTAATAACTAATCACTACTTTGTATGCCTTTTGTAATACAAATAAAATTATTTATATGTCCTTCAGTTCTTTGAAATCTCACTAAGAATTTCACAAGAAACAGTCCATAACAGACACTTGGTGTTTTAATGGATATTCCACCAGTTATTAGAAGAAAAACAAAGGTCCTATATCAAATTTCGATTGATATTTTTATAACCCAAAAGGAGTATATAAGAGAAAATATTCTACAGAATATTTTTATTTACCAAGAAGAAAAAGTTTCGACCCTCCATGACACGAAATTACTATCTAAATCCACAGATAACTATAAAGCCTAATAGATAATCTGCGTTGAAACTATTATGTTGCCCCTTGCGGTATTACATTTTGATGCAAATTTTAAATACTCCTTCCACTTTGTTGATCCCTCTCCTACTATTATGAAACTCCGGCTATTTCTTTCTTGCAGTCTTGATGAGAAGTTAGCCATATAAATTCAGTATTTTCCATAATATAATCCAAACATCTTTTTGAGAAATTTTAGATAGGCCACTTAGTTAAGTCATATCTGTGAGACGGGAAATAGGGAACCACTTTACAGTCTGACCACATTTCTTTCTGCTTTTGCGATCATGAATAATACAAATTAGTAAAATTATTTAGTGACTGACAAATATACACTGGACCTCTGATGGTAGAATAAATCGGAGGAGTGGTTTTTACGCCCCGAGAATGTAGTAGCCAAGAATTATTGAGTTTAATTATGCCGTCTAAGGTTATCTACAGTGGGAACTGCTGAGAGTGTTAAGCATTAACTCTTAAGTTAAAACATATTTTGATTTTCTTTTTGAATTTTTTCAAAGATTTCATATGGCTTATAGACTCGTATTTTATCTGTTATGTTTTATTTCTTATTTGAAAAAGCTCAAATAATAAATTTTATAATAGCTTTGAAAAATAGAAAGCCCAAATTATAATCAGAAATGAGATTGCATTTTTAAATCTTACTTTGTTGTAGACTGAAAACCAAACTGTTAAGATTTTTCAAAATCTGTAACACTTCCTATGCCTAATTTTGATTTTATCACTCATTTGACATTCCTTTAATATTTTTTGGATAAGACCCCGTCACTTCCTAAGGATTACTACAGAATCAATGCAACCAATATTAGTCAGTGATACTTAAAGCATTCTAGTATTATTTTAAACCTGTTTTGAAATCTAGTATATTTTGATTCAGCTGTTAATACTGTAGAGCTTTTGATATCCGTTTTAAAGAAATTGTTTTCATATGAAAGTAACAATTTTTTATTCTTTTCACATTTGGTTTTTATACATTTCCCGTCTTTACCTCTCTCTTTATCTCTGTCCCTTGCTCTTTTATTTTCTTCTTATAATTCTATCGCATTGGTATACATACATAGCAAAATGATTTTTTTTTCAAAAAAGGAGAAAGAAATTAAAGAGAGGTATTTAAGCTAAGAAAAGGAGCTGGATAGTAAGGGGAGAGAAAGATTGAGAAAGGGGAAAGAGAGAAAAAGATTGACCTTAAAAAGAAATAAAAGAAAATAGAGTGAAAAGGGGATTGAAACACTTCTTATGGAGTTAATACGAACTAAAAATCAATGAATTTAAGAAAAAAGGATTTGAGACACAAAGAGTGGGGTAGAAAAAAGGAGAATGAAGGTAGAAATAGAAAATAAAACAGAGTAACATTGGCGACAAGGAAAGAGGAAAATGAAGAAAAAGAGAAATTAATAATTGATATTCAGTTAAATATTTGAAATATTCATTAAAAAAATGCCTATTATCTGCTTTTTTGTCACAGTATAGTGTGATTTTAATTTTTTTTCAATTAAAAACGGTAAAAAGGCAGGGAAATGGTGCAGTTTGCACAAGAAAAAATTAAAAAAATAAAGGAAAGAGAGAGTACTCTTCTCCTGAAGAATATATTGCAAGACTGTACTCTTCGCACGATATATTTTACAACCATCTACCCGCATACATCATTTGAATATGAATTGTGAAGCAGAAACTATCATATTAAGTACAAGCTGGAGGAAAAGTTACAAAATAAAGCGGTAAGAAAAATTGGAAAGTATTGGGAAATTTTTCATACATGTTCATAAAAAAAATTTCTTACATAAATAATTTAAAAAAGCTTTTTTGTCTTTTTTCTCTTTATCAGCCCAGTAAGTTGTCGCAGGGTTACATTTAAACAATGATTCAAAAGGCATTCTAAAATATTTTAATCGTCAAAGTCTTTCATCAGAAAACTTAAATGTTTTTGTGCCTTTTTATACTGCTACCACTACTAACAACTCACCGGAGCACCAAACTGCCTGACGACAAAACAAATACGGAAATTCCTCCTCCATTATAATGTATTCCAAGCCTCCCTTTTTATACCCTCTTGGGAGGTTCCTATTTTCTTTAAATCTCACTTTATGAAATCTTCCCACCCCAACCACGGACCATCTGGTTTTTGTTTAGCCCTAGACAGTTGGACAAAAAAACAATCGTTGGCAATCTGTCATCCTTCACCCACCAAATTTTCTATAGCCATCTCAACCTTTCACTCATTGTAGCCCTAGAAAGCAGGATTACACCATACTTTTTGTGCAACCTACTTTTTGAAAAACTCCGTGAACAAATCCGTAAGCAATTTCTCTGGAAAATATTTAGCAAATTTTCATCTGCTTCCTGGAATGCCTGTGCTTCAGAGCTATATTTGACCACTATAATCTCTGTAGCTTCATATATTCTAATTTTGATAGACATACTTATCTTTCAATTCTTCTAAACTTTTTTTTTAACTATAAAAAAAACACCCTGAGACTTGGCTACTCTACGAGAAAAATAAGGACTGAACTTTATATAAAGAAGTAAGGACTGAACTTTAATCCATAGTAATTGAAGCGACCGGGAAAATAAAGTGAGCGATTTTTGGTATCCGGGATGCAAAAGTAGCTAGCAGCCAAGTAGGAGATGATCATATCTCTTATTAAGAAACTGAACAACCCTTTATTTCTCAAAATAGAGTCAGAGCGATACAAAGTTCACTATTAGAATTGCCTTGTCAGGAACCCTTATATAGGAAATTTATTGCTCCTTGGTTTGTATAATGAGGGAAATAGTTAAGACTGAACTTCAATTGATAGTCATTGAAGCGTCAGAGAAAATAAAATGAGTTATTTTTTTGGTATCTGGGTTGCAGCGTTGCTAGAAGCTTAGTAAGAGATGATCATATCCCTTACTAAAAAATTAAATAATACTTTAACTCCTCAGAATAGTCAGAACAAAACACATTGTACACTATTAAAATTGCCTTTTCCGAAACTCTTATATCGAAAATGTATAGCTCCTTGCTTTGAAGAATGAGAAAAATTCATTGGCTTGAAAAACAAGAAGAGTGTCTGCAAGCAGGATATTCTGTATCTACGGCTACTTTTTTCTTTCTGTTTTTTTTCTCCACAGCTAGCGGGCACTGCAAAAAACCTAGACAGATTTTAGTGGTTTTTATAAAAGAAAATTACCTCATCTAGTAACTTTTGTAAAAAAAAATATCGAAAATGAGATATTCTTACAAAAATATTGAATTTTAATGTGCAAAATTGACGAAAGACGATATAAGGGATTGGTCTATGAAAAGTTTTGTAATTGTAGATATAAAATAGATCTAACTTTTAACATTATAAGAAGCACATAGATATACTATCTTTAAAAACGAGTCAAAATTGCTAATTTTTTCTCGAAAATAGGTCCGTATTTTTTTGAGATAGTTGGTATTTTGAGAAATTATCGCATACAAAAACCATCTAAATAGTATGGAAGTCTGATAAAATTTCTTAAGAGCCTTAATTTTGGGAAAATTAGCTTCAATAATTATATATTATTGAACAGAATGAGTATTAAAAGACGTTAAATGATGGAAAGAGCAAAAAACTGGTAATCACGAAAAGTTTTGTATATTTTAACAAGGGATTACAACAATTCAAAAGCGTTTAATATAAAACCAAAAGTTGGAAGCTTAGTAGAAATTGTTTTTAGATTTTGGATTTGATTTTACAATCAAATATTTTTGAAGAGATACGGTATGAAAATACATTAAATTCGCAAAAAGCGCAAAACTGGTAATTAAAAAAAGTATTTTTATACATTTTAACAAAGGATTACAATAATTCAAAAGCCTTAAAAAAGAAAACTAAAAGTTTGAAGCTTAGGAGATATTATTTTTAGAAATCGGACTTGCTTTAATAATCAAATATCTTTAAAAAGACTTCATTATGAAAGGACAGCAATTTGTCTGCAGTTAGAGGACAAGAGGGAAACTTTTCCGCGTATCGGGTGCCGGGGTCCGGTTGCTGGCAATTGCCAAATATTTTTTATATATTTTAACAAGGGATTACAACAATTCAAAAGCCTTGGAAAAGAAAACCTAAAGTATGAAGCTTAGTAGATATCAAAAATCAAAAATCATTACTGAATTTCTTTTTTAAAATGTCTTTTTAAGACATGAAAAAAGTTGAAACAAATTTTAAGTTCAGTTCAGAATCGCTAAATTTATCATGTAATTTACAAAAGTATTTACGGTACCTGACCAATAAAATTAATGCTTTAATTCTAATAGTGTTTTTTTTTGTTACATAAAATCTACTTGCTATGTGATAAAGCTCAAAGGTTTGAACGTAACCAGTTATATAACGTCAGTAGCAAGGCCCAAAAATAAAAATTGGTGATTATCACGAAGGATTATTCGATAATTTTACAAGTGATTACAATAATTTAGAAAACCTTAAAAATAAAACCAATCGTTTCAAGCTTAATACAAATCATTGTCATAAATTGGAATAGTTTCAATAGTATAATATATTTTGAAACGACTGCAGTATAGACAGACATTAAATTTCGTAAACAGCAAAAAACTGGTAATTACAAAATATTTGTATATATTTTAACAACGGGTTACAACAATTCAGATCTAAAGAAGAAAATCTGTTTGGACACAATCAGTTATATAATGTCACTAGGAAGGCCCAAATAACGAAAATGTGTAATAATTACTAATGATGATTCTCTTTTTTGACAAGGGATTGCAACAATTCAAAAACCATGAAAAAGAAAACCAAAAGTTTGAAACTTAGTAAATGTCTTTGATAGAAATCGTACTAGCTCCAATGATCAAATATCTTTGAACAGACCGTTTTATAAAAAGACATTAAATTGCATAAAGAGCAAAAAATTGGTAATTGCAAATAGTTGTATATATTTTAACAAGGGGTTAAAGCGATTCAAAAACGTTTAAAAGAAAACCAAAAGTTTGAAGCATAGTAGAAATCGTTGTTAAAAATAGGACTTGCCTTAATAATCATGTATCTTAGAAAAATAGTTTGAAAAGACATTAAATTGCATAAAGAGCAAAACTGATAGTTGCAAAAATATTTGTACATATTTTAACAAGGAATTACAAAGATTCAAAAGCAATAAAAATATTAAAATTTTGAAGCTTAGTAGATATTATTGTTAGAAATAAACTTGCTTTAATAACCTTATATCTTTTAAAAGTCCACAGTATGAAAAGACAGCAAATTGAGACAATGAAAATTTATCTACAGAAGCTTACCGTATGCCAAGTGCCAGTGCCCAGTGGCTGGTAATTGGAAAAATTATTTGTATATATTTTAACAAGGGATTACAATTCAAAAACACCTAAGCGAGAAAACCAAGACTTTGAAGATTAGTAAATATTGTTGTTATAAATCGGACTTGCTTTAATAATCAATTATCTTTGAAAAGTCTTCAAAATGAAAAGACAGCAAACTGTCTCAAAATGTCTTCGCTTAGAAGACAAGAGACCATTAGAATCCATATACAGAAGCCTTCCACGTGCTGAGTGCCGGGGCCCGGCGGTGAAGCCACTGGGTTCCTGGCACTAGCTATAAAAATTCAGTAATACTTTTAGGGCTAAAAAAACTATAAGTTTTGAATCTCTGAAATTATTATATTAAATACAAAAACATTTATGGAGTTTGAGCCATATTTGAATTTTTTTTCAATTGAAACTTGAGAAATACCTTGAAGAAATATGAGAAATTTTTTAATTAATTTAGTTTTTTGTTAGGTTTGTTCTATTCGATGCTTGATTTTATGGGTAGAACTTGACACTGAAAAGATAAGGTCACAAGTGAACAAAAAAATTAACCGAGAAAAGTATCAGAGCCGAGAATTCCAAATACCTTCTTTAAGAAAACATCACTGAACAAAAAGTTGAGAAAACATCCTAAAATATCAGAGGATATATCTGAAAAGCCCAGGTTTTAAGAAAATGAAATATGACTGAAAAAAACAAAGGTATTTAACCAAGTGGATCTGAGTCCAAATGAATAGGTTGTTGGTATTGGTGAAGCACATGGTTACCGATTGAGCTAGGGTCTAACCACTCACAGCCTTAAGCATTCGTGCACCTGTGTTAGCTGTACTCCGTGGACGAGTTTGATTGTGTTTGGACTTGGAAACCTTTTATCAAGGAAAGTTGACTAGCTTGCCTGTCGGAGACCAAAGGTGAGAGAGGGAGAGCTCATATTCTCTTTCATTTCCACTAGGGCTTGTGACTAGGGTGTGAGTTTGAAACGGCTTGTTGGTTATAAGCCATTCAGTCTGCTTGATTCAATACCCATGTCGAAAACTTTTCAAAGTGTTTTTAATTAATTAAAATTACAAAATTTGCAGCCGTAACCCCCTGTCGATAATCCCCAGACCTTGTGTGAGGGGATCACTATCCAAAAGAAAAAATTTAGCATGTTTATTGGAAGCAGTTGATATGGGCCAAAGTGGTTCTGAGTTCAAATGAATAGGTTGTTGGTATTGGTGTAGCACATGGTTACCGCTTGAGCAAGGGTCCAACCATTCACGGCCTTAAGCATTCGTGAACATGTGTTAGCTGTACTAAGTGGATGAGTTTGACTGTGTGTGGAATTGGAAACCTTTATCAAGGGAAGTTGGCTAGCTTGCCTCTCAGAGACCCAAGGTAAGAGAGGGAGAGCTTATATTCCCTTTTATCAAACAGTTCGTGGTAACGAACAGAGAAAATTAAAGAGACATTAATGAAATAAGATAGAGACAGTGAAGAGATACTTCTGTATTTCATATTCTTAAGATTTGTGGTTCAAAACTTAAAGAGAAAGAAAGAAAATCAAACAGTTCGTGGTAACGAACTATAAGTAAGGAGCGACCCGGCTCAATAGTAACCAAAACTCTAAAAAATGGAATTTTGATACCAATACCTAGATCAAAAGAATTGCATTTTAATGCTGATTTTAAATATATAAGTTTCATCAAGTTTAGTTTTACCCATCAAAAGTTACGAGCCTGAGAAAATTTGCGTTATTTTAGAAAATAGGGGGAAACGCCCCCTAAAAGTCATAGAATCTTAACGAAAATCACACCATCAGATTCAGGGTATCAGAGAACCCTACTGTAGAAGTTTCAAGCTCCTATCTACAAAAATGTGGAATTTTGTATTTTTTGCCAGAAGGCAGATCACGGATGCGTGTTTATTTGTTTTTTTGTTTTTTTGTTGTTTTTTTTTCCCAGGGGTGATCGTATCGTCCCAGTTGTCCTAGAATGTTGCAAAAGGGCTCATTCTAACGGAAATGAAAAGTTCTAGTGCCCTTTTTAAGTGACCAGAAAAATTAGAGGGCACCTAGGCCCCCTCCCACGCTAATTATTTTACCAAAGTCAACGGATCAAAATTCTGAGATAGCCATTTTATTCAACGTAGTCGAAAAACCTTATAACTATGTCTTTAGGGACGACTTACTCCCCCACAGTCCCCATGGGAGGGGCAACAAGTTACAAACTTTGACCAATGCTTACATATAGTAATGGTTATTGGGAAGTGTACAGGCGTTTTCAGGAGGATTTTTTTGGTTGGGGGAGGGGTTGAGAAGAGGGGGATATAATGGGGGAACTTTCCATCGATAATTTGTCATGGGGGATGACAATCTCCATGAAGGGAGCGCAGGATTTACTAGCATTATTTAAAAACACAATAAAAAAATAAATATGAAAAAGTACTTTCAGCTGGAAGTAAGGAACAGCATTAAAACTTAAAATAAACAGAAATTATTACCCATTTGAGGGGCTCACCTCCTCCTAATACCTCGCTCTTTACGTTAAAGTATTTTTAGTAATTTCAACTATTTATTCTACGGCTTTTGTGATTCTGGGGTCATTCTTAATGAATTGGGACAAAATTTAAGCTTTAGTGTAAAGAGCGAGGATCTGACAAGGGGGCGAACCCCCTCATATATGTAATAAAAATATGAGAATACAAAAGTTGTTTACGTAAGCTAATTTATAAGTTACGTAAATCTCTTACTAATAAAAATATTCGTAAAAAATTAAAAGTTCTAGTTGCCTTTTTAGGTTCAGAGAAAACTTTAAGAGGAGAAGAGGAATTTGAGCTAGGGTGAACTTTTTGTTTACCTTAAGAACATTCAATTGGAAGTTATTATCAGGGGGGAGGGGGAGAATTTTCACAAAGAAGGAAGAGTCAAAAGATATAATAACCATGTCTTTGGGGATTACTTAACCCCCAACAGTCCACTGGGAGTAGGCATTGCCAGTTTGGATCTTAAGGATCTAGTGCCGTCAAACTTACTTTAATTACTTTATGAACACATTATTCGAAAGGGGTAGGTTTCTCGAGGGAAATTAGACTCGAAAATTTTAAATGGAGGAATTATCTAATGGGGAAGGGAATTTGGTGTGGTTGGAAAGCTGGATAAGTAGTTCTGATTCTCAATTTTTTCAATATATTAGTTTCTTTGGAAATACATGACATATTTTCAAGGGGAGTGTTTTTATGGGGGATGATTGATAGGAGAAATTTCTTGTACTATAAGAATACCTAGCGAACTTCAATATTTTTATATTTTTATTACGTACATGAGGGGGTTCCTGCCCTTGTCAGTACCATGCTCTGTACACAAAAGTTTGAATTTTGTCCCAATTCTTTAAGAATGACCCCTGAATCACAAAGGCCGTTGAATAAATAGTTGAAATTACTAAAAACACTTTGGCGTAAAGAGCAAGGTATTGTGGTGGAGACAAACCCCCTTATATACATAAAAAAAAAAGAAATTTCGTTTTAAGTTTTAATGCTGCTCCATACTTTCAGTTGAAAAAACTTTTCTTTTCTTTTCTTTTTTTTTTAAATAATGCTAGAAAATCTTGCACCTCCTTCGTGGAAACTCTCTTCCCTCATGATTAATTCCTCCATGGAAAAATCCTCATACGTAACCTCTTCACATTGAACCCCCCTCCCTTGCCACAAGAAAAGTCCCCCTGAAAATTTCTCTGCACTTCCTATTAACCATTACTATATGTAAACAATGGTCAAAGTTTGTAACTTGCAGCCCCTCTCCTGGGGACTGTGGGGGATTAAGTCGTCCCCAAAGACATTTATGTTCCCAAAGACAAAACCCCAAAGGTTTTTTCACTATGCTGAACAAAATGTCTATCTCAAAATTTTTATATGGTGACTCTAGGAAAAAATGAGAGTGGGAGAGGGCCTAGATGCCCTCCAATGTTTTTGGTCACTTAAAAAGGGAACTAGAGCTTTTAGTTTCCCTTAGAATGAGCCACCTCGTGACATTTTAGGACCACTGGGTCGATACGATCACCCCTAGGGAAAAAAGCAAAAAAAAAAACAATTAACAAATAAACAAGCATCTGTGATCTGGCTTCTGGTACCAAATACAAAATTCGTCATTTTTGTAGATAGGAGCTTGAAACTTCTACAATAGGGTTTTCTGACACACTAAATATGATTCTGTAATTTTCGTTAAGATTCTATGGCTTTTAGGAGGTATGTCCTCTTAGGAGTTATATATTTACTCTATAGTTTGACCACGCCAATATTAAGATTTCCAATTTATTTAAAAATGCTAATCTCTTTTCCTCTCTATTTTTCTTAGACACCTGCTCTTTCTCCCAATTTCTGTTTATCTCTACTCTGTTTACCATTTTGTCACTTCTTTGCAACTGTCAGTAATTTTCTGGTCCTCTGTTTAAAAAAAACAATGTTTTAATGTAAAGGAATAAAAAAAATAGTATCTTGAGTTTTTACCTACTTTTTCTGCAGTTAAGAACCCTGTTTTTATAAAATGCTTATTTTTGAGTATGAAGCCTATGTTTTATCTCATTACCTATTTATTCTACAGTTTAAGAACGAGTTTTTATACATATTATATTTTCTATTGTATTTCTTGCTCTATAGGATGTATAATGTTATTTTAAACATATAACTTGAAAAATAAAGCGTTAAGCTTCCATTTTCTGATCTATGATTTAGACTATCTTTTTTAATTTTCTAAAATTACTTAGTAAAATCCTGGAATAGTTAAAAAATGGTGAACAAAACTGAACTTCTTTAGGATCAGGCATTCCTTCTTCCAGCTACACGATGAACCTCAAGCCAAAATATATGGCACACAAAGATTCATCCGTGCATATTATATTATCAGAAATAAAGGGAATCTACATATGAAGTTAAAATAACTTAAAAATCAATTTTGATTTTATTTGAACTCTTTTATTAACTGTAATTGTTGTAAACTGTATGATCTTTAAGTGCAAATACAAATTTGCACCCCCTTTAAGACAAAAACATAATTTATACTTTTCTGAAAAGAAAGTATATCTAAAATGTTTTCACTTTTGTGACTGTAATAAATAAAGAAATTGTTAAAACTTTAAGGAACAAATATTAGCATATGTTTAGGACAATTCAGGGGTTATTAAGGGGTTATTCTTAAAGAACCGGAGCAAAATTCAAACTTTGGCGTAAAGAGCGAGGTATTGACGAGGAGACAAACGCCTCATATACATTATTATTCCTGTTCGTTTTAAGTTTTATTGTTGCTCCTTACTTTTGTTGAAAAAAAAACAGTTTTTTTTGAAAATTAATATTTTTTATTTAATTGTTAATGTATTTCCTTTCACTCAATATTGATACTTTAGATATAATATGATACTCATAATACTTTAGAAGCAGTGTTTTTAATCTATAGCATGACAAATTCAATATTAAGATTTCCACTTTATTTAAAAATGCAAATTTCTTTTTTTCTCTATTTTTTTTTAAGACCCGAGCTCTCTTTCCCTATTTATCTTTATTTCTATTATCTTTACCTTTTTTTTGCTTCTGAAAATCATTTTCTTTGCGACTTTCAATAATTTTCTGGTCTTTTGTTAAAAAAAAAACAATATTTTGTTGCACGAGGATATGAAAATGATACCTTCTGTTTTTACCTACTTTTTCTACAGTTTTGAGACCTGTTTTAATACAATGTATAATTTTGAAAATAAAAGTGATATCTTGAGATCGACCCAGTGGTCCAAAAATAATGCGAGAGGTCTTCTTGGAACGGAAATTAAAGGTTTTAGTCCCCTTTTAATGTGATAAAATTCAACATTTTAGGAACCTATATAATATGTTTTCTATAACATTTTTTTACTCTTTACATTCTAAAATGTTATTTCTAAGACTATAACTTCCAAAACAAAATGTTAAACTTCCATTTTGGGATCTATTATTTGGGCACCTTTTTAATTTTCTAAAATAACGTCGTAAAATTTAGGAAAAGTTCAAAAATGGTGGGTAAAAGTAAATTTCTTTAGTATTAGCCATCCCCTACCCCATCTAAACGATGAAAATCAAGACATAATACTTGACACAGGAAGATTCATTCCTGTATACTAAATTATCAAAAATCAATGGGGTCTACTTAATTTTGATGTTATTCGAGTTGTATTGTTAACTGTACTTCTTGTAAACTATGAGACTCCTTAAGTGCAAATGCAAATTTGCATCCTCTTTGAAGAAAATTAAATAAAAAAAAACAAATTTTTTTAACTAAAAGTAAGGAGCGACATTAAAACTTAAAACGACCAGAAATTACTTCGTATATGAAAGAGGCTGCTTCCTCATCAACGCCTCGCTCTTTACGCTAAAGTTTGACTCTTTCTCTCAATTCTTCTTTTTAAAACAGTAAAAAACTTTAGCGTAAAGAGCGGGGCGTTGATGAGGAAGCAGCCTCTTTCATATACGAAGTAATTTCTGGTCGTTTTTAGTTTTAATGTCGCTCCTTACTTTTAGTTAAAAAAACTTGTTTTTTTTATTTAATTTCTGGACGTTTTTGAATCAATGCATGTTTTGATTTTGGCTCTCCGTAGAAGAATAATTAAAACAAAATTTGCATTTTTTTTTTTGGCTAAATGGCTTTCTCATAATTTTGATCGAATGATTTTGAGAAAAAAAGAGTGGTGGAAGAAGCCTAGTTGCCCTCCAATTTTTTGGTTAATTAAAAAGGCAACTAGAATTTTTAATTTTTACGAATATTTTTATTAGTAAAAGATCTACGTAACTTATAAATTAGCTTATGTAAAGAACTTTTGTAATCTCATATTTTTATTACATATATGAGGGGGTTCGCCCCCTTGTCAGATCCTCGCTCTTTACACCAAAGCTTAAATTTCGTCCCAATTCATTAAGAATGACCCCAGAATCACAAAAGCCGTAGAATAAATAGTTGAAATTACTAAAAATACTTTAGCGTAAAGAGCGAGGTATTAGGAGGAGGTGAGCCCCTCAAATGTGTAATAATTTCTGTTTGTTTTAAGTTTTAATGCTGCTCCTTACTTCCAGCTGAAAGAACTTTTTCATATTTATTTTTTCATTGATTTTTTTTTAAATAATGCTAGTAAATCCTGCGCTCCCTTCATGGAGATTTTCTTCCCCCATGACAAACTATCGATGGAAAGTTCCCCCAGAATATCCCCCTCTTCTCAACCCCTCCCCCAACCAAAAAAAATCCTCCTGAAAACGCCTGTACACTTCCCAATAACCATTACTATATGTAAGCACTGGTCAAAGTTTGTAACTTGTTGCCCCTCCCACGGGGACTGTGTGGGAGTAAGTCGTCCCCAAAGACATAGTTATAAGGTTTTTCGACTACGCTGAATAAAATGGCTATCTCAGAATTTTGATCCGTTGACTTTGGTAAAATAATTAGCGTGGGAGGGGGCCTAGGTGCCCTCCAATTTTTCTGGTCTTTTAAAAAGGGCACTAGAACTTTTTATTTCCGTTAGAATGAGCCCTCTTGTAACATTCATGGACAACTGGGTCGATACGATCACCCCTGGGGAAAAAAAAAACAAAAAAACAAAAAAAACAAATAAACACGCATCCGTGAGGTGCCTTCTGGCAAAAAATACAAAATTCCACATTTTTGTAGATAGGAGCTTGAAAATTCTACAGTAGGGTTCTCTGATACGCTGAATCTGATGGTGTGATTTTCTTCAAGATTGTATGACTTTTTGGGGCTTTTCCCCCTATTTTCTAAAATAACGCAAATTTTCTCAGGCTCGTAACTTTTGATGGGTAAGATTAAACTTGATGAAACTTATATATTTAAAATCAGCATTAAAATGCGATTCTTTTGATGTAGGTATTTGTATCAAAATTCCATTTTTTAGAGTTTTGGTTACTATTGAGCCGGGTCGCTCCATACTACAGATCGTTACCACGAACTGTTTGATAACATAATTTGTTCTTTTCTAAAAAGAAAGCATAGTTGAAATATTTTCACTTTTATGAGCTCATTCGATTTTAAATCATAAGCCATAGTGATTTTGTGGAACAGCTAGAACCCCCCCCCCCCCCAACCACGTCTCTATTTCCCCACCACCAAATATCATCTTATAAAAATATTGGAATAGCCATTTTATCCAAAATAGTTGAAAGATCAATACACCATGTTTTTGAGGATTACTTGACCTCCAATAGTTCACTGGGAGAAGGCATCACCATTTGGGACTTTAAAGGTCTAGTGCAGTCAAACTTACTTAAATTACTTTATAGACATATTTTTGTGGGGGGGGGGCGAGATTTTTCTTGGGGGAGGATAAGAAGGACGATTTTTACATTGAGGAATTGTCTTATAGGGGAAGGGAATTTTGTGTGGTTGGGAAGCCGGATAAAAAGTACTATTTTTCACTTTTCTATATATAGTATTTATTATTTATTAATACATGACTGATATTCAAGGGGGAGTTTCCTTGGGCGGGTGGGGAAGATGATAACTCGGAAAAATGTCGTCAAGAAGGAAAAGGAGAATCCTGAGAGCATCTAAAAAATAATTAGATATAAAATAAAAAGTATATGAAAGCAAAGAAAATTTTATAGAGGTAATTGTCAATAAGAGATTATTGCGTGGACAGAATGGCCTGGGGAAAACGTCTAGAGGAGAAGAACAATTAAGCTTGGGTGAACTTCTCGTGGGGAAATTATTCGCACAGAAGGAATTTTCATTGGGGGGGGATTCTCATGGAGATTAAAAGTGGGTATCCTGTCACAATTGGAGATTAACAATTTTATATCAAATTACAATCTTAGCATTGATGTTTGCAAGCTATAAAATAAAAATAAAAATTAATTTCTACTAAAAGTGAAAAGCAGCATTGAAAATTAGAACGAACAAAAACTATTTTATACAGGGGGAAGGGGGGCTATATCGATGCCTCCCCTTTTTTAGCTGTAAATACCAGTGTCTGCCATTTAGGTCCGAATCTATACAAAAAAATAATCCTAAAAACATGAGCCAAGCATTTGTAATGAGAAGCTTATTCGAAGCACTTAAAAACAATAGTTTACAGATAGAAGGTGTAAGAAGGGGAAGTCTAAATCAGAGAGAAAATTCTCTTGTCATTTTAAATATTTTTCCTTACACTCAGTGCTGCGTGTTTTTGTTGATTCGAATTCTTTTTTCTTACTTTGCCTCTTTTGTCTTTGCCTCTGTATTGTCTCTTTGCTATCTCTTTCTTTTTCGTTACTTTCAAATAACTTTGTCTTTGTGTTTTTCAATACCTTTTTGTCCTTTGTTAAAAAAACATTATTTGGTCATACGTGGATATAAAAGTGATATATACAGTTTTTAACTAATTGTTCTATAGGTTAGGATCCAGTTTTATACAATCTATATTTTTGAATTTGAAAGTAATATCTTGCGTTTTTACCAATTAGTTGTTTTATTCAGAAACCAGTTTATACAAATAATATATTTTCTATATTATGTTTTACTATAACGGTTCTAAGAAATGATTTAAAAGAATGTAACTTCCTATAAAAAGGATTAACCTTCCATCTTTTAATCTTTTATTCGGGTGTATTGTTTAGTTTTTTTAAAATAATTTCGTAAGATCCACAGTGATTAAAAAAAAAAATTGTAGAAATGACTCTTGCCACAGAAGGACTTTTTCAGAGTGACTTTTTGCTGCAAAAATCATCTTCCATCCATCCCAACTATTTCACTTTCAGAGTCCTGTAACAGAGAAGATAAGAATATCTTCTATATGCTGAATTTCCTAAGACACTCATAGTACAACTCTAAAAGATTCAGAATAGGGAAAAAAAGGTGAGCTGCACCTCTACAAATGACTAGCTCTACCCTCTGAATGAAAGGTTTGCAGTAGTTTCGATGACTTTTTTCTAATGCTATATGAATTCTCCTCCCTCAAACGTGCTCTCTCACATTTTCTCCCCTTTATTCAACCATCATGGCAGACACTAAGGTAAGGATATCGATCCAATTATCTAAGTGAGGAATGCCAAGAACCGAGTTATTGAGCAAGAGCTGTATCCAGCGTTGCACTTCTATCTGGAACGATGGACGTTTTTCCATAATATTTTTTTTCTGACTACTTCAAAAGAATGCAGAAAAGGCATTTGAAACCTCAAATTGTCAAAACCGGGGATAAGAATACTGGTATATCAGATACCTTCAAGTGCCCGAAGCCTTCAATATAGGAATAAAATATATACTTTCTTCATAAAAGTTTAAATTATGTTCGGGTCTTCAAAGGGAGTTTAAATTAGCATTTGCACATAAAGAGTCACAAGGTTTATTAAAAATATAGCTAGTAAAAAAGATCAATAAAATTGAAAACAATTACAGTATTTAAATTAGTAATTTACTTAGTATGTTATTAGATTCTGTTGACTGTTTTAATCTAATATATAAGAATAAATCTTTGAGCGTCAAGTATTACGGCGTATGGTTCATTTTATAGGTTCGGTAAGGGACGAGTGATCCTCAAGGAGATCCTCTTTACTCAAAATTTTTTAAATCTTCTTGGATGGTACAACATTATTTTGAATAAGTAAAACAGGTACATAAACAATAGATCACAAGAAGGAGAGTGGACACTTTTATAGGAATTTACATTCTTTTAAATCAATTTTTAACACCTATAGAGTAAAAACTAATATAAAAAACATAATATGTATTAAAACTGGTTTCTAAATAATACAACAAAGAGGCAGAGCTCAAGATATTACATTCATATACAAAAATATATATATTACAAAACTGGTTTCTAAACTATAGAACAACTATTCAAAAACTTTAGATATCACTTTTATATCCATGTACGACAAAATACTACTTTTCAACAAAGGAAAAAAAGTATTGAAAGTCGCAAAGACAAGTTTATGCAAAAGTAAAGAAATATATAAAGATGGAATTGAAACCAAAAATAGTCAGATGAAAAAAAGAGGTAGAAAGGTAGACAAGAGGGGGGGGGGCTAAAAATAGAAAAAGTAAAAGTTCAAATCTTAATATTACTGTTTTCAAGCAATAGAGTAAAACAACTTCTTGTACATTATTAAGAAAAAAACTAAATTAATTGGTAATTCCAAAAAAGAGCGATGAAAAAATTAATCCCTAATAGACAAATCTCGTTAACTCTCCTTTCAGGTTCATATTTCATTTTTGAAAATTAAACTTGGGTGTTCACTTGGCACCTTTCATCGGGTTAAAAAAAAGATCACATGTTTTGAATCATTAAAGCTAATCATCCTTGTATCACACCACTATTCAATTTTATAAAGATGTATCTCTAGGGAATGAGAAACTTGTCTTGAGTCTTCGTGCTTAAAGATGGCTGAATTTGGTGTGCGATCTGTGGGAAAATGATGCAGGGGGCTTGCAAAGTTATCTCCCATGTTGTTTTTCCATTTCATTGGCAGACTGTTTTTTTGGGAAGGTTCTGGAGTAAAAGCGTAAAATTGCAAATTATATACCTATCTTTAGAAGTAATTGGGGTAAGTGTAAATTATGTCTATTGTTAAGAAAGCATGAGGGTTGACATCCATAACCTTGTTAGTTTCTGCTAGGTTTGAGTTTAAGTCGATTATTTATTGCATTATCTGTTTGTATTAGGTATTATTTATTCCTTTTGATGACGTTTTACGCCAGGAAGATTATTTGATTTTATTGGGACCGCCAATAGAACAGCCTTGGTAGTAGAGCCTGATAAAGTGTACTATTTATCACTTTTTTAAATATTGTATATGTTATTTCGAAATTTACGACTGATTTTCTAATGGGAAGTTCTAATGGGGGATTTTTACTCAGATAATTTTTTTCAAGAAGGATGAAGAGATTCTGGGATTATATCATAAACTATAAGAAATAAAATAGAATCTCTATGAAATTAAAGATAATTTTTAGAGGGAATTGTCAAGGGAAAATTTTTTGTGAAGATGAAATGGTTCAGACAAAACTTTAAGAGGAGAAGAGGAATTTGAGTTAGGGTGAACTTTTTGTAGGGAATACATTCAAGCAAAAGGAATTCTCAGGGAAAAGGGGGAAGAATTTTTACAAAGAAGGAAGGTTGATATCCCAGAGTAATTTGAGAATAACAATTTTATATCAAGTTACAAACTGAGCTTTGATGTTTACAAGCTATAGAATATAAACAGCTCTATCAACTTATTAAAAAGAAAAAAATTCTACTGAAAGCGAAAAGAAACATAAAAAAAAACGAACAAAAACTATTTTTATATAGGAGGGGTAATGCCTCTTCCTCAATCATAGCTGTATGAAGGGGAATCCTATATCAGACATAAAATTATTTTAATTCCTTTTAAATCTTAATGATGCTCCTAAGACTCAATATTGCGTATTTTTCAGTTCATTTTTTTTACTAGATAGTTTAGTAGAAGTGTTTTTACTCTATTGACCAAAAATGAAAATATTGAGATTTCTGTTTTATTTAAAAGTGCTAGTTTCGTTTTATCTCTTTTAGATTCTCCCAGTTCTATCTGCCTCTTTCTTTGTCTCTCTGCTATCTGCACCTTTTTCATTACTTCTGACTAACCTAGTCTTTGTTAAAGAATTAAATGAAAAAAACAAGTTTTTTTAAATGAAAGTAAGGAGCGACATTAAAACTTAAAACGAACAGAAATTACTCCGTATATGAAAGGGGCTTTTCCTCCTCGACACCCCGCTCTTTACGCTAAAGTTTTTTATTGTTTTAAAAAGTAGAATTGCGAGAAAGAATCAAACTTTAGCGCAAGGAGCGGGGTGTCGAGGAGGAAAAGCCCCTTTCATATACGGAGTAATTTCTGTTCGTTTTAAGTTTTAATGTCGCTCCTTACTTTCATTTAAAAAAACTTGTTTTTTTCATTTAATTTCTGAAAGTTTTTGAATTAATGCATGTCTGATTTTGGATCTCCGTACATAAATTATTAAAATGAAATTTGCATATTAATTCTTTATTTGGCTAAATGGCTTTCTCTTAGTTTTGATCAGACGATATTGAGAAATAAGGGGTGGAGAAGGAGGCCTAGTTGCCCTCCAATTTTTTGGTTACTTAAAAAGACAACTAGATCTTTTAATTTTTAACGAACATTTTTATTAGTAAAAAAAAATACGTTACTTAAGAATTAACCTACGTAACAAACTTTTATATTCTTATATTTTTGATTATATATATGAGGGGGTTGGTCCCCTCGTTAATACCTCGCTCTTCACACTAAATCTTGTTTTATCCCAATTCTTTAAGAATGACCCCTGAATCAGAAAGGCCGTAGAATAAATAGTTGAAATTATTTAAAAACTTTTTAGCATAAAGAGCGAAGTATTTATCTCCTCCTAAATACCTCGCTCTTTATGCTAAAGTATTTTTAGAACCCCTCATATGCGTAATAATCTATGTTCGTTTTAAGTTTTAATACTTCTCCTTACTTTCAATTGAAAAAACTTTTTCATGTTTATATTTCCATTGTTTTTTTTATAGTAATACTAGAAAGTCCTGCGCCCTTTCCATTGAATTTCTCTTCACCCAAGAAATATTCCTCCAAGGTAAGATCCTCCCATATAGCCCCCTCCCCTGAACCCCACACCCAAACCAAAAAAATCCTCCTGATAACGTCGGTACACTTCCCAGTAACCATTACTGTATGTAAACATTGGTCAAAGTTTGTAACTTGCAGCCCCTCCCCCAGGGACTGTGGGGGGTAAGTCATCCCCAAAGACATAGTTATTATGGTTTTCGTATGCGGAACAAAATGGCTATCTCAAAATTTCGATTCGTTGACTTTGGGAAAAAATGAGCGTGGGAGGGGGCCTAGGTGCCCTCCAATTTTTTTGGTCACTTAAAAAGGCACTAGTACTTTTCATTTCCATTAGAATGAGCCCTCTTGCAACACTCTAGGACCACTTGGTCGATACGATGACCCCTGGAAAAAAAAAAACAAAAAAAAAACAAATAAACACGCACCCGTGATTTGTCTTCTGGCAAAAAATATGAAATTCCACATTTTTGTAGATTGGACCTTGAAATTTGTTCTAAAGGGTTCTCTGATACGCCGAATACGATGGTGTAATTTTCGTTAACATCCTATGACTTTTAGGGGGTGTTACCCCCTATTTTCCAAAATAAGGCAAATTTTCTCAGGCTCGTAACTTTTGATTACAAAGACTAAATTTGATGAAACTTATATATTTAAAATCAGCATAAAAATCCAATTCCTTTGATATATCTTTTAGCATCGAACTTCCGTTTTTTCGAGTTTCGTTTACTATTGAGCCGGGTCGCTCCTTACTACAGTTCGTTACCACGAACTGTTCGATATACATTTCTGGGTATTAAAGTGATATATTGAGTTTTTATATTTTTGTTCTATTGTTTAAAAACCTGTTTTTATACATAATATGTTTTCTATAACAGTTTTTAACTATAGATTCAACATTTTTTCCTAATGAATTTAACTTACTATAAATAGTATTAACTTACAATATCCTGATTAATTATTTGGGTGCTTGTTATACTTTTCTAAAACAATGTCGTTAAATCCATGAAAAGTTGAAAAAGTGTCCGATGAACGATAAGCCACAAGACTTGACTAACAAAGATTTATTCCTATATATTATAAAACAAAAATCAAGGGCATATATTTTAAAAGCTATTAAGACTTTTATTATAGCTCCTTTATTAACATTATTTCTGATAAACTTTATCATTCTTTAAGAGCCAGTGCAAATTTGTTTCCTGTTTGGAGACCAGAACATAATTTATACTCTATGGAAAGTAAGCACATTTTTTTTTCTTTAGTCACGGCTGAAGGTACTGAAAGGTTTTTGATATCCTGCTATTCAATTACCTCGTTTTTAAACCTCAAGGTCTTAAATTTCTGCTCAACCGTCTCTAAAAAGTGTAAACTGAGGGGCTTTCTGCATTAAAGTAAGCAAAAACATTGTTCCAGATAGAAGGGCAACGCTGCATGAAGTTTTTGCTCAAGTACTCAGTTACGGGTGTGTCCTCCTTTAGATAATTTGATCGAACTTTGACCCTTCCTCATGTTGATCCAAACACTGTACCTATGGCTATATAAAGGGGGATGAGTGCGATAGACCTTGTTTGAGGGTGATGAATTCATTCATTTTTTAAAAACCGTCATCGACGGTGCATCAAGCCTTCCATTTAAATGGTGGACCGACTCGTGTATAGAGGAACAGCTATTCCCGTTTAACCTTCTATGTATTTTTTAGGTAGTGTTATCAGTTTAATAGGAGCAGCAGGATATAGTGGGTATCCTGATTTAGCTGAGGATCTGATACACAGCTTTAAAACTAGGTTAATTGAGCTGAATGGAAAAAAGATTCCTGCGGCAAAAGCTGTTCTGAGCTCACCCTGGTTCGAAGTGGTTATTCCAAGAAAGATTGGTGAAGAAATGAATACCTAGTAGATGAAACTAGGAATACCTCTCCTTGTAGTTTCATTGTTGAAAAAGAATTGGGGTGTGTAAATGGCACAGTTTTACGGATTTTAAGCAACTTCTTTGTTTTTGATGCATTAAAGTTAATCATTCATGTATCAGACTATTTTTCAATTTTGTAAGGATATTTGAAGCACGTTTTATGTCATTCGGTTTCTGGATGGCTGAGTATGTCATTCTATGGTCGGAAAAGTGTTTCGAAGAGTATGCAATGTGGTCTCCCATGTAATTTATATGGATAAAGTGAAGTGTAGGTCCCAAAACACTGCCCTTGGGAGCCCCTGCTTTCCCATAATTTTCATGGAAAATTAACCAACTGAGGACATCCAACAGTGAACGATCGGAAAGAAAGCTCTTTATGAAATCAAGAAAGGGAATAATAAATAAAAAGAGAAAAATTAAATAGGTGAGAAATGAGGATTTTGTCAGCCAGTAGCAAAATAAGAAGACGAGATTCAAGTAAATATTTCGACAAGGACCTCCACCAAGTCATGTAGGTGTCAAAGAATGGAATCTTTTTTCTCTTCGCTCTTGATGAAAGCCAACATTTGCATGCATTTTGCTTTTCTAGCCTTCTTAAACTGGGGAATCACATAGGTCATTAAATAGGTGAGAAATGAGGATTTTGTCAGCCAGTAGCAAAATAAGAAGACGAGATTCAAGCAAATATTTTGATATTGAAAAATTTTAAGACTAGCAAATTAGAGAATTTCTATGGTACAACTGTCACTATGATAAGTAAGAAAGGTTGAATATACCTACCTGGGTATGGTATAGAAATATGCAACACGAACGTTTAGTTTATTTCTAAGAAAATAGAATAGTCGTGGTTTAAAATTGTCTACGCTTCAATCGATGGAATAATTAGATTGTCACGTTGTTACATGAACACTCTGAAGACAATGGCTATTATGATTATAAGCTAACTAATTTTTGGCTTTTATAGAAAATGAATTTTTATTTCGTGATATTACAGTGAATAGCATATTGAAACATGTAAGTTTCGGATTTTACAGAATCTAACACGTATTATTTTACGATATTATTTTAGCAAAGTAACAAAGGCACCCGAATAATTGATCAGAAAATAGAAGGTTAATACCTTCTTTTTTATAGGAATATTACATTATTGAAAACAACATTGCAGGGAGTGACTATTGAGTAAAACCTGCTATAGAATATACATTATGTCTAAAAACAGGTTTATAAACTATAGAACAAAAAGGTAAGGACTCCTGATATCTTATTCATATTCAAAAATATATATTGCATAAAAACAGGTTTCAAACAGTATAGAACAAGTAGTAAAAATCCAATATGTCTCTTTTATTTCTGTGTTCGACGAAATGTGCAAAAAGAAAAACGAAGAAATGTTGAAAAAACAATGAAGTAAAGTCATAAGTAATAAAGATGATAAAGACAGGAGGGAGAAAAATAATGTTTTCCTTTTTAAGGAGTTCCCGAAAACAATTTTTGGTGGGAATGATTCCTCTTTTGATGAAAATGCAAATTTTACATTTTTTACATAGGAGTTTGATTCCACTACAGCAAAGTTTTCTTATATCCTGAATAAGATGGATAATTTTTTATTAGGATCAATTGATTTATTAAGGGTGTTATTGCCTTTTTCAAAAATTGGGTAGATTTTTTATAGGTAACATTAACCCATCCAACTTTTGATGGTAATTAATTTTCATACCCAAAATTTAAAAGAAAATATGAAAGTTTTTGAATTTCACCTATTTTGAATAAGGATCAACATTCAATTCTTTTGATGTATCTAATATTATCAAGACCCAGAGACTTCAGTTAATATCTTACTCAGACTTTAGGTTACTATTTAGCTGTTTCACTACTTGCATACAGTTTGATGCAACTTATTGTTTGATAAACCAAAATGAATAGAATATTATTTTCTTTTTTATTTTACTTTCGTCATAAAGATTATGTTAATAAGAAAAAAACAAATCAACAAAAAGAAACTCTGGCTGCTTGAAAGAAATGCAAAGAGCTCTACTGAATCAAAGACGAGTAGGAAATGAGTCATATAATCTTCCAGGCGTAAAAGTACCAAAAATCCCCTCAATAAATAAATAAAACCAAAAACAAAAAGATATTAGAATAAAAAACCGAGTTAAACTAAAAACAAGCAGAAATTAATCTGATTAGGCCCGGCAACCTTCAAACCATCTAAACTGTAGACATAATTTGTAATTTGTTCTTACCAAGATTCCATCTTAAGACCAGAAAATAATTTGTACTTTACTGATAAAAATATAATAAAAAATGAAGGTGAATTTAAAGTTATATATATATATATATATATATATATATATATATATATATATATATATATATATATATATATATATATATATATATATATATATAAACCTCAAAATTCACCGTCATTTGTTTTATTCTATTTTTATCAGTAAAGTACGAATTACAAATTGTGTCTACTGTTGAGATGGCTTGATGGTTGCCGGGCCTAATCCGATTAATTTCTTCTTGTTTTTAGTTTAACTCGGTTCTTTATTGTAATATCTTTTTGTTTTTGGTTTTATTTATTTATTGAGGGGATTTTTGGTAGTTTTACGCCTGGAAGATTATATGACCTTTTTGCAGCTCGTCTTTGATTCAGTAGAGCTCTTTGCATTTCTTTCAACCAGCCAGAGTTTTTTTTTATTAATTCCTGTTTTTTCTTATTAACATAATCTTTATGACGAAAGTAAAAAAAAGGAAATAATATGCTATTCATTTTGGTTTATCAAACAATAAGTTGAATCAAACTTTATGCAAGTATTGATGCAGCTAATTAGTAACAAGAAGTCTGAGTAACATATTAATTGGAATCTCTGGGTCTTGATAACATTAGATACATCAAAAAAATAGAATGTTGATCTTTATTCAAAGTAGATGAAATTCAAAAACTTTCACATTTTCTTTCAAAAGTTAGGTATAAAAATTAGTTACCATCAAAATTTGGGTAGGTTAATGTTACCTATAGAAAATCTACCCAATTTTTGAAAAGGGAAGATAACACCCCTAATAAATTAATTGATCCTAATAAAAAATAATCCATCTTATTCAGGATATAAGAAAACTTTGCTGTAGTGGAATAAACTCCTATGTAAAAAATGTAAAATTTGCATTTTCATGAAAAGAAGAATCATTCCCACCAAAAATTGTTTTTGTGAACTCTTTAAAAAGCGAAAAATTCTTTTTCTCCCTGCTGTCTTTATCATCTTTATTACATATGACTTTACTTCATTGTTTTTTCAACATTTCCTCGTTTTTTGTTTTTGCAAATTTCGTCAAACCCAGAAATAAGAGAGACATGTTGGATTTTTACTACTTGTTCTATACTGTTTGAAACCTGCTTTTATGCAATATATATTTTTGAATATGAATAAGATATCAGGAGTCCTTACCTTTTTGTTCTATAGTTTATAAACCTGTTTTTAGACAAAATGTATATTCTATAGCAGGTTTTACTCAATAGTCACTCCCTGCAATGTTGTTTTCAATAATGTAATATTCCTATAAAAAAAAAGGTATTAGCCTTCTATTTCCTGATCAATTATTCGGATGCCTTTGATACTTTGCTAAAATAATATCGTAAAATAATACGTGTTAGATTCTGTAAAATCCGAAACTTATATGTTTCAATATGCTATTCACTGTAATATCACGAAATAAATATTCATTTTCTATAAAAGCCGAAAATCAGTTAGCTTATAATCATAATAGCCATTGTCTTCAGAGTGATGATGTCAGAACCTGATTCTCTAATTATTCCAATAATTGAAGCGTAAACAATTTTAAACCTTGACTATTCTAGTTTCTTAGAAATAAACTAAAAGTTCTTATAGTGTATTTCTATACCATACTCAGGTAGGTATATTCAACCGTTCACACTTATCATAGTGAATTTTATGTGTTCTACCATAGAGTTGCTGAACCATTTCATCTTCATAGAAAATTTTCCCATGACGATTCCCTCTAAAAATTTTCTTTACTTTCAAATAGATTTTATTATATTTCTTATAGTTTCTGATATATTCCAAGGAGTCTCTTCATCATTATTGAAAATCAGTTTTATATTTCAAAATAATAAATACTACATTTAAAAAAGTAAAACATAGTACACCTTATCAGGTTGTACTACGAAGGCTGTCCTAACGGCAGTCCCAATAAAGTCAAATAATCTTCCAGGCGTTAAACTTTCAAAAGTCATCATAATAAATAGATAATATCTAAATCAAACAAATAATACAATAAATAATCGAGTTAAACTCAAAACTAGCAGAAACTAACAAGCTTAGGGCCGTCAACCCTCATGCCTTCTGAACAATAGACATAATTTGCACTTACCCCAATTCCTTCTAAGGACAGGTATTTAATTTGCACTTTTACGCTTTTACTCCAGAACCTTCACCCCCCCCCCCCAAAAAAAAAAAACAGTCCACCAATGAATGGGACAAATAATATGGGAGATAACTTTGCAAGCCCCCTCCATTAGTTTCCCACAGATTGCACAACAAATTCAGCCATCTTTAAGCACGAAGACTTAAAACAAGTCTCTCATTCCCTAGAAATATATATTTGTAAAATTGAATAGTGGCCTGATACAGGGATGACCAGCTTTAATGCTTCAAAACATGTGATCTTTTTTTAACCCAATGAAATATGCCAAGTGAATACCCAAATTTAATTTTCAAAAACGAAATTTGAACCTGAAAGAAGAGTCAACGAGATTTGTCTATTTGGGATTAATTCATCCATCGCTCTTTCTTGGAACTACCCTTCTTTTTTGTTGTATTTTTTCTTAATAATGCACAAGAAGTTGTTTTACTCTATTGCCTGAAAACATTAATATTAAGATTTGAACTGTTACTTTTTCTCTTTTTTAGCCCCCCCTCCCTTGTCTGCCTCTCTACCTGTTTTTTTGTCTGACTATTTTTTTTTAATACCCTCTCTATATATTTCTTTACTTTTGAATAAACATGTCTTTGCAACTTTCAATAATTTTTTGTCGTTCGTTGAAAAGCAGTATTTTGTCGTACATGGATATAAAAGTGATATCTAGAGTATTTGACTAGTTGTTCTATAGTTTAGAGACCAGTTTTGTAATGTTTTGTATTTTGAGTTCTGCTTCTTTGTTGTATTATATAAAACTAGTTTTAATGAATATTATGCTTTCTATGTTAGTTTTTACTCTATAGGTTCTAAAAAATGATTTATAAGAATATAAATTCCTATAAAAGTATCAACGTTTTTTTCTTGTGATCTATTGTTAATATTCCTTTATACTTATTCAAAATGATGTTGCACTATCCAAGGAAATTTAAATAATTTTGAGTAAAGATGATCTGCTTGAGGATCACTCGTCCCTTTCCGAACGTCTAAAATGAACCACAAACCATAATACTTGACGCTCAAACATTTTTTCTTATATATTATTTTAAAACAGAATCCAAAGAGTCTAATAACATACTAATTAAATTACTAAATTAGTTACTGTAATTGTTTTTAATTTTGTTGATCTTTATTACTAGCTATATTTTTAATAAACTTTGTGACTCTTTAAATTCAAATGCAAATTCAAACTCCCTTTGAAGACCTGAACATAATTTTTACTTTTATGAAGAAAATAAATATTTTTTTCCTATATTCAAGGCTTCAGGCACCTAATGGAATCTGATATACCAGTATTCTATTCCCCGGTTTTGGCAACTTAAGATTTTAAATACCTGTTCTACATTCATCTGAAGTAGTCACAAAAAGAAAATTCTGGAAAAAAACGTCCCCATGAACATCGTTCCAGATAGAAGTGAAACGCCGGATGCAGCCTTCCTCAATAACTCGGTTCTTCGCATTCCTCGTTTAGATAATTGAATCGATGTCTTTACCTTAGGGTCTGCCATGATGGTTGAATGAAGGGGAGAAAATGTGAGAGAGCACGTTTAAGGGAGGAAAAATCATTTAGTATTAGAAAAAAGTTATCGACACTACTATAAACCTTTCATTTAGAGGGTAGAGTTAGTCTTGTGTAGAGGTGCTCTACCATTGGTGCTCTAAAATGAATATTTATTTCGATATTACAGTGAATAGCATATTGATATATGTAAATTTTAGATTTACAGAATCTAACACGTAGTATTTTATGATATTATTTTAGCAAAGAAACAAAAGCATCTTAATAATTGATCAGAAAATTGAAGGTTAATACCTTTTTCTTATAGAAATATTACATTATTGAAAACAAATTTGCAAGGAGTGACTATTGAGTAAAACCTGCTATAGAATATACAATATGTCTAAAAACAGATTTATAAAGTATAGAACATAAAGGTAAGGACTTCTGATATCTTGTTAATAATCAAAAATATGTATTGCATAAAAACAGGTTTCAAACAGTAGAGAACAAGTAGTAAAAGTCCAATATGCCTCTTTTATTTCTGCGTTCGACGAAATGTACGAAAACAAAAAACGAGGAAATGTTGAAAAAACAGTGAAGTAAAATCATAAGTAATAGAGATGATAAAGACAGCAGGGCGAAACAGAATTTTTTGCGTTTAAAAAGTTCTCAAAAACAATTTTTGGTGGGAATGATTCTTCTTTTCACGAAAATACAAATTTTACATTTTTTACATAGGAGTTTAATTACACTACAGCAAATTTTTCTTATATCCTGAATAATATGGATTATTTTTTATTAGGATCAATTGATTTATTAGGGGTGCTATCTTCCTTTTTTAAAAATTGGGTAGGTTTTCTATAGGTAACATTAACCCATCCAACTTTTGATGGTAATTAGTTTTCATACCCAAATTTTGAAAGAAAATATGAAAGTTTTTGAATTTCACCTACTTTGAATAAGGATCAACATTCAATTCTTTTGATGTATCTAATGTTATTAAGACCCAGATATTTCAGTTTATATCTTACTCAGATTTTAGGATACTATTTAGCTGAATCACTACTTGCATAGAGTTTGATGCAACTTATTGTTTGATAAATCAAAATGAATAAAATATTATTTACTTTTTATTTTACTTTCCTCATCAAGATTTTGTTAATAAGAAAAAAAAACAAATTAACAAAAAGAAACTCTGGCTGCTTGAAAGAAATGCAAAGAGCTCTACTGAATCAAAGACGAGCTGCAAAAAGGTCATATAATCTTCCAGGCGTAAAACTACCAAAAATCCCATCAATAAATAAATAAAACCAAAAACAAAAAGATATTACAATAAGGAACCGAGTTAAACTAAAAACAAACAGAAATTAATATGATTAGGCCCGGCAACCTTCAAGCCATCTCAACAGTAGACTTAATTTGTAATTTGTACTTACCCCGATTCCATCTTAAGATCAGAAAATAATTTGTACTTTACTGATAAAAATATAATAAAACAAATGAAGGTGAATTTTAAGTTATATATATATATATATATATATATATATATATATATATATATATATATATATATATATATATATATATATATATATATATATATATGTATATATATATATATATATATATATATATATATATATATATATATATATATATATATATATATATATATATATATATATATATATATATATATATCATGAAAAGAGAAATCACCAATGCAACAGCACAAAAAAAAGAGACAGAAGGAGAAATCTCCTTTTATATATATATATATATATATATATATATATATATATATATATATATATATATACATATATATATATATATATATATATGGTAATATTTCATATATCTATATGATAATATTCAAGCATCATTAGACAGGTAACGGTGTTATGATATTTCTAATTACCACATCTTCAACATGGAAGTGGTAGCTCATAATTGGTTGGGATTCAGCAAAAGTGAATCCCATCCGGAAAACATAGGAATAAAAATTATTATTAAGACTTTAAAGAACAAATATTATCATATATATAAAATATATATATATATATATATATATATATATATATATATATATATATATATATATATATATATATATACATATATATATATATATATATATATATATATATATATATATATATATATATATATATATATATATATATATATATATATATATATATATATATATATAAAGCGACCAGAAAATAATTAATACTCTATGGAAAGTAAGTACATTTTTTTTTCTTCAGTCACGGCTTAAGGTACTTAAATGTTTTTGATATTCTGCTATTCAACTACCTCGTTTTTAAACCTCAAGGTCTTAAATTTCTGCTCAACCATTTCTAAGAGGTGTAAACAGAGGGGCTTGCTGGAATAAAGTAAGCAGAAAGATTGTTCCAGATAGAAGGGCAACACTGCATGAAGTTTTTGCTCAAGTACTGGGTTACGGGTGTGTCCTCCTTTAGATAATTTTATCGAATTTTTATCTTTCCTCATGTTGATTTAAACACTGTACCTACGGCTACATATAGGGGGATAAATGCGATAGAGCTTGTTGGAGGGTGATGAATTCATTCATTTAAAAAAAAAACAGTCATCGACGGTGCATCAAGCTTTCTATTTAAATGGTAGACCAACTCGTGTATAGAGGCACAGCTATTCCCGTTTTCTCTTCTATAGATTTTTTTTGGCGGTGCTGTCAGTGTTATAGGAGCACCAGGATATAGTGGGTATCCTGATTCAGCTGAGGATCTGATACACAACTTTTAAACTAGGATAATTGAGCTGAATTGAAAAAGAGTGTTGCAGCAAAAGTTGTTCTGAGCTCACCCTGGTTCAACTTGGTTATTCCAAGAAAGATTGGTGAAGAAATAAATCCCTAGTAGATGATACTCGTCATCTCTCCTTCCAGTTTCATTGTTGAAAATGAATTGGGGTGTGCAAATGGCACATTTTTTTTTTTTATAATAAGCAGCTTCTTTGGTTTTGATGCATTAAAGTTCATCATTCATGTATCAGAATACTTTCCAATTTTGTAAGTATATTGGAAGCATATTTAGGCACTTTCTTTGTGCCTTTAATTAGAAAGGCTCCCCACGGCGGAGAACAAAGAGTGTTACCCGAACCATCCCAATTAACCTCTTTTTGCATAGACACATTCTCTGCTGATCCTTTCTTAGAGGTGGAATACAAATGTTTCCAAATGCGATTATGGCATTATGATCACCCGTGAAAGCATCAGTTTCTATGTTAAAGGAGTCAACACAATCTGTAATGAAGAGGTCAAGAAAAGATGACTCCTTTTTGCTATATTACTTGTAAAGATAGACAAGTTTTCTATACTGTATGAGAAAGATAGAACATTCAATTATGAAGCCCTCCTGGTCAGTATTTTCCCAGCAAAGCCAAACTTTACAATGGACATTGAACTTTCCATAGAGGATAATAGAAGACTTAGCGTACATGCCCCAAATGTGGTCAAGGTAGCCGGTAATATTGCTTATATGAGGATTATACACTGTACACATAATCACAGAGTTATTTGGGTTGATCACACTAACCCACAGAGCTTCTTTACCTACTGAATCAGGTATATTTTGGCATGAATGTGGTATATGGCTCAATACAGAAACAGCTATACCTCCTCCTCAGTAACCAAAGCTGTCAGGATTCACCCGTGGAGCTTGATCCCACTGCTCTGTACTTCAGAGCTGAGATTGGTGTCAGTTATGCAAATAATAGATGTTGTGCCTGAGTTTACTTACTATAGGAACTGGTCAAACTTTTATTTGAAACCAGGTACAATGTAGTGAGCCAACGGAAATAGGTCTGTTTGGATGGTCGGTAGACGTGGTAAAGGTCCTGTACAAAAGTCTGTTTTGTCCAAGGCTTTCAATTATTGTTTATCATTACCACATAAAAGAAGCTTTGGTGGGTGGTTATCCCCAAAAGACAAATGTATCCTTTGTCAAGCATCATTAGACAGGTAACGGTGTTATAATATTCCTAATTACCACATCTTCAACATGGAAGTGGTAGGTCATAATTGGTTGGATTCAGCAAAAATGAATCCCATCCGGAAAACATCTGAATAAAAATCATTATTAAGACTTTAAAGAACAAATATCATCATATATATATATATATATATATATATATATATATATATATATATATATATATATATATATATATATATATATATATATATATATATATATATATATATATAACTTAAAATTCACCTTCATTTGTTTATTATATTTTTATCAGTAAAGTACAAATTATTTTCTGGTCTTAAGATGGAAACGTGGTAAGTACAAATTACAAATTATGTCTACTGTTTAGATGGCTTGAAGGTTGCCGGGCCTAATCATATTAATTTCTGCTTGTTTTTAGTTTAACTCGGTTTTTTATTCTAATATCTTTTTGTTTTTGGTTTTATTTATTTATTGAGGGGATTTTTGGTAGTTTTACGCCTGGAAGATTATATCATTTTTTTTCTGCTCGTCTTGGATTTAGTAGAGCTCTTTGCATTTCTTTCAAGCATCCAGATTTTCTTTTTGTTAATTTGTTTTTTTTTTCTTATTAACATAATCTTTATGACGAAAGTAAAATAAAAAAGTAAATAATATTCTATTCATTTTGGTTTATCAAACAATAAGTTGCATCAAACTGTATGCAAGTAGTGAAAAAGCTAAATAGTAACCTAAAGTCTGAGTAAGATAATAACTGAAATCTCTGGGTCTTGATAATATTATATACATCAAAAGAATTGAATGTTGATCCTTATTCAAAGTAAGTGAAATTCAAAAACTTTCATATTTTATTTCAAAAGTTGGGTATGAAAATTAATTACCATCAAAAGTTGAATAGTTGTTACCTTTAAAAAATCTACCCAATTTTTGAAAAAGGAAGATAACACCCTTAATAAATCAATTGATCCTAATAAAAAATTATCCATCTTATTTAGGATATAAGAAAACTTTGCTGTAGTGGAATCAAACTCCTATGTAAAAAATGTAAAATTTGCATTTTCTTCAAAAGAAGAATCATTCCCACCAAAAATTGTTTTCGGGAACTCTTTAAAAAGAAAAAAAAAATTTTCTCCCTGCTGTCTTTATCATCTTTATTACTTATGACTTTACTTCATTGTTTTTTCAACATTTCCTCGTTTTTGTTTTTGCACGTTTTGTCGAACACAGAAATAAAAGAGACATATTGGATTTTTACTACTTGTTCTATACTGTTTGAAACCTGTTTTTATGCAATATATATTTTTGAATATGAATAAGATATCAGGAGTCCTTACCTTTTTGTTCTATAGTTTATAAACCTGTTTTTAGACATAATGTATATTCTATAGCAGGTTTTACTCAATAGTCACTCCCTGCAATGTTGTTTTCAATAATGTAATATTCCTATAAAAAAGAAGGTATTAGCCTTCTATTTCCTGATCAGTTATTCGGATGCCTTTGATACTTTGCTAAAATAATATCGTAAAATAATACGTGTTAGATTCTGTAAAATCCGAAACTTATATGTTCCAATATGCTATTCACCGTAATATCACGAAATAAATATTCATTTTCTATAAAAGCCGAAAATTAGTTAGCTTATAATCATAATAGCCATTGTCTTCAGAGTGATCATGTAACAACGTGACACTCTAATTATTCCAACGATTGAAGCGTAGACAATTTTAAACCATGACTATTCTATTTTCTTAGAAATAAACTAAAAGTTCGTATGGCGTATTTCTATACCATACCCAGGTAGGTATATTCAACCGTTCACACTTATCATAGTGACAGTTGTACCATAGAAATCCTCTAATTTGCTAGTCCTAAAATTTTTCAATATCAAAATTAAAATTCTCAATTTGAACTGCTTGTTCTCTTTATAGCTTAAATGGATGGAACGATCCACAAGTTTGATTATAATTATCTAAAATAGTGCAGTTCTTACATCCCATCAAAGTCTAGACATTTTTGGCCCATTTCTTCACTATTGGCTCTTGTACTGATTGTTTCAAAGTAACATATATCTATAGATACATTCTTTTACTCTAAGTAACTTTTAAGAAAATAGTCTATTGGCTCCCTTAGGAACGTTGGAGTAATTGAAGCTCAAGAATTTCATCAAACCGAGCCTTTCTGCTTTCTTACTAGGGTTTATCAGGGATGCATCGTGGCTACTGAACTATTTAATTATGTCTAATAAATTATATCTTTTACTACGTTATCATGAAGACCGCTATTCAACAGAACATTTGCTTTATGTTTTGATAGAATTTTAAGCGAAGTTGAATTCGCTGAAGATTTAGCACTCATGACAAACAAGCTCGAAGAACTTCGAGCAGTGCTGGTAGTTTTGAGAGAACAAGCTTGAAAGGTTGGATTCAATATCAACATGAGCCAAACAAAAAGTAGTCATGAAGAATGTCAATTACATCCTTCCTGTAACTCGTCCTACAAAGATGTGCATATTTAAGGGATTTTTCGACTCAGTCTTACTCTATGGCAGAGAACATTGGTAAGTTACAACCAACTTTTCGAGCATGCTGGATTTAGTACAAATCAAAGGACCAAAAAACAGCATTAATACCTAAAGCAATAAGAAACTATTTCATACAGGAGAGGTACTGCCGCTTTCTAAATGACGCTAAAGTTTTTTAGTACTTTCAAAAGAGCTATTTACTCTAATTAAACAGCCTTTCTGATTCAGATGTCATTCTTAAAGGATTTAAACAAATTTCGAAATTTAGCGTAGAGATCTAAGTATTAATGAAGGGGCAAACCCACTCATTAACGTAATAATTTTGTTTACTCTAAGTTTTAATGTTGCTTATTACTTTTGATTCTTATTTATTTCTACATAATATTTTACAAGATATATTTTTACTCTATAGCTTGACCACGCCAATATTAAGACTTCCAAATTATTTAAAAATACTAATCTTCCTCTTTCTCTTTCTTTTTTCTTAGACACCTACTCTTTTTCCCAATTTCTGTTTATCTCTACTCTCTTTACCATTATTGTCACTTCTGAGTATAATCGTCTTTGCAACTTTTATTAATTTTCTGGTCCTGTGTTTAAAACAAAAACAGTATTTTACTGTACGTGGATAAATAAAATAGTATCTTGAGTTTTTACCTACTTTTTCTGCTGTTAAGAAACCTGTTTTTACAAAATGGTTATTTTTTAGCATGAAAGTTATGTTTTATGTTTCTACCTATTTATTCTACAGTTTAAAAATGGGTTTCTATACAGATTATATTTTCTATTGTATTTCTTGCTCTATAAGATGAATAATATTATTTTAAAAATATAACTTTGAAAAATAAAGTGTTAAGCTTACATTTTCTGATCTATTATTTAGACTACCTTTTTTACTTTTCTAAAATTACGTAGTAAAATCGTAAAATTACGTAGTTAAATAACGGTGAACAAAACTGAACTAATTTAGGATCAGGCATTCCTTCTTCCAGCTACACGATGAACCTCAAGCCAAAATACATGGCACACAAAGATTCATCCATGTATAATATATTATCAAAAATAAAGAGAATCTACTTATGATGTTAAAATAACTTAAAAATCAATTTTGATTTTATTTGATCTCTTTTATTAACTGTAATTCTTTTAAACTGTGTGACTCTTTAAGTGCAAATGCAAATTTACACCCCCTTTAAGACAAAAGCATAATTTGCACTTTTCTGAAAAAAAAATATATCTGACATGTTTTCAATTTTGTTACTGTAATAAATAAACAAATTGTTAAAACTTTAAGCACCAAATATTAGCATGTGTATAGGACAATTCAGGGGTTATTCAGGGGTTATTCTTAAAGAATTGGAACAAAATTCAAACTTTGGCGTAAAGAGCGAGGTATTGAAGAGGAGAAAAGCGCCTCATATAGATTATGATTCCTGTTCATTTTAAGTTTTATTGTTGCTCCTTACGTTTGTTGAAACAAAAACAGTTTGTTTTGAAAATTAACATTTTCTGATTTAATTGTTAATGTAACTCCTTTTACTCAGTATTCATTCTTTAGATATAATATGATGCTCATAATACTTTAGAAGACGTTTTTTAACCTATAGCATAACAAAGTCTATATTAATATTTCCACTTTATTTAAAAATGCAAATTTCATTCTTTCTCTATATTTTCTTAAAACCCGAGCCCTCTTTTTCCCTATTTATTTTTATTCCTATTATCTGTACCTTTTTTGTTACTTCTGACTAACATTGTCTTTGCGACTTTCAATGATTTTTGGTCATTTGTTAAAAAAAAATGTTTTGTTGCCCGTGGATATGAAAATGAAACCTTCTTTTTCTATAGTTTAGAAGTCTTTTTTAATACAATGTATAATTTTGAATATGAAAGTGATATCTTGAGATAGACCCAGTTATCCAAAAATAATGCCAGAGGTTTTCTTCGAACGGAAATTAAAAGTTTTAGTGTCGTTTTAATGTGATAAAATTCTACATTTTAGGAACCTATATAAAATGTTTTCTATAACATGTTTTACTCTTTACGTTCTAAAATGTTTTTTTTTAAGAATATAGCTTCCAAAACAAAATATTAAACTTCCATTATTGGATCTATTATTTGGGTATTATTATTGGGTACGTTATTTTTCTAAAATAACGTTGTAAAATCTAAGAAGAGTTCAAAAATGGTGGGTAAAACTGAACTTCTTTACTATTAGGCATCCCCTACCCCAGCTAAACGATGAAAATAAAGACATAGTAATTGACACAGAAAGATTCATTCCTGTATATTATAATATCAAAAATCAAGGGGGTCTATACTTATAGTGTCAATATAACTTAAAAACCAATTTTGATGTTATTCGAGTTGTATTGTTAACTGTATTTCTTGTAAACTATCAGACTCTTTAAATGCAAATGCAAATTTGCATCCTCTTTGAAGAAAATAGCATAATTTGTACTTTTCTAAAAAGAAAGTATATTTGAAATATTTTCATTTTTATAAGTTAATTTAATTGTGAATCTCAAGTCCTAGTTTCCTTTTTAACTGATCAAATACACTGCGAAACAGCTAGATCCCCCCCCCCAACCCCTTCTCTATTTTCCCACCACCAATAAACAACTTATAAAAATATTGGAATAGCCATTTTATTCAACATAGTCGAAAGGTCAATACACAATGTTTTTGAGTATTACTTGACCCCCAATAGTTCAATGGGAGAAAGTATCACCATTTGGGACTTTGAGGGTCTAGTGCCATTAAACTTACTTAAATTACTTTATAGTATATTTTTTTTTTTGGGGGGGGCGAGGATTTTTCTCGGGGGAGGAGAGGAAGGAGAATTTTTTCATTGAGGAATGCTCATATAGGGGAAGGGAATTTTGTGTGGTTGGAAAGCCGGATAAAAAGTACTATTTATCACGTTTCTAAATATAGTATTTATTATTTGTTAATATATTACTGATGTTTAAGGATGAGTTTCTATGGAAGGGGGTTGGGATGATAACTTGTAGATATTTCTTCAAGAAGGAAAAGGAGATTCCTAAGAGCATCTAAAAAATAATCAGAAATAAAAAGAAACTATTTGAAAGCAAAGAATATTTTCTAGAGGGAATTGTCAAGAACAGAATATTGCGAGGACAGAATGGTCTGGGGAAAACTTCTAGAGGAGAAGAAAAATTAAGCTTGGGTGAATATCTCGTGGGAAAATTATTCACACAGAAGGAATTTTCATTGGCACGGTTGGAGATTAACAATTTATATCAAGTTACAATTTTAGCATTGATCTTTACAAGCTATAGAATGGAAATAAAAAACAATTTCTACTAAAAGTGAAAATCAGCATTGAAACTTAAAAGAAACAGAATCTATTTTATAAGGGGGGATGGGGGCTAACCACTGCTTCCCCTTTTTTAGCTCTCAATACCAAAGTCTGACATTTAGGTCCAAATCTTTAAAAAAAACAATCCTAAAGCAAATTATCCATGCATTTGTAATGAGAAGCTTAGTTGCAGCACTTATAAAATAACTTAAAGATAGAAGATGTGGGAAGGGGAAGTCAAAATCAGAGAGAAAATTCTTCGTCATTTTAAATATTGCTCCTTACACTCCTTACACAGTGTTGCGTGTTTTTGGTTAATTTGAATTCTTTTTTCTTACTCTTCTTATTTTGTCTTTGCCTCTTTATTGTCGCTTTGCTATCTCTTACTTTTTGTTACTTCTGAATAACTTTGTCTTTGTATTTTTCAATACTTTTTGTCCTTTGTTAAAAAAACAAAAAAACATTATTTGGTCATACGTGGATATAAAAGTGATATATTTAGTTTTAAAATAATTTTTCTATAGGTTAGGATCAAGTTTTATACAATCTATATTTTTAATTTGAAAGTGATATCTTGAGTTTTTACCTATTAGTTGTTTTATTCGGAAAACAGTTTATATAAATAGTATGTTTTCTGTATTATGTTTTACTATGAAGGTTCTAACACATGATTTAAAAGAATGAAACTTCCTATAAACAGTATTAACCTTCTATCGTTTGAGCTATTATTCGGGTGTTTTGTTTATTTTTTTCAAAATAATTTTGTAAAATCCACAAAGATTAAAAAAAATAGTAGAAATTACTCCTGCCAAAGATGACTCAGAGTGAGTTCTGCTATAAAAATCCATCCCTCCCAATTATCCCACTTTAGAAGTCTTGTATCAGAGAAGATAAAAATACCTTCGATACGCTTAATTCCTTAAAACACTCATAGTACAACTCTAAAAGATCCAGAATAGGGAAAACAAGGAATGAGTTCTCCTCCCTTAAATAAGCTCTCTCACATTTTCTCCCCTTCATTCAACTATCATGGCAGACCCTAAGGTAAAGAGATCGATCTAATTATCTAAACAAGGAATGCCAAGAACCGAGTAGTTGAGAAAGAGCTGCATCCGGCTTTGCACTTTTATCTGGAACGATGTTCATGGGGACGTTTTTTCCAGGATATTATTTTTGTGACTACTTCAGAAGAATATAGAACAGTCATTTAAAACCTCAAGTTGTCAAAACCGGGGAATAGAATACTGGTATATCAGATACCATTAAGTGCCTGATGCCGTGAATATAGGAATAAAATATATACTTTCTGCATACAAGTTAAAATTATGTTCTGGTCTTCAAAGGGAGTTTAAATTTGCATTTGAATTTAAAGAGTCACAAAGTTTATTAAAAAATATAGCTGGTAAAACGATCAACAAAATTAAAAACAATTACAGTAATTAATTTAGTAATTTACTTAGTATGTTATTAGACTCTTTTGATTCTGTTTAAATATAATATATAAGAACAAATGTTTGATCGTCAAGTATCATGGTTTGCGGTTCATTTTATAGGTTCGGTAAGGGACGAGTGATCCTCAAGGAGAACATCTTTACTCGAATTTTTTAAATCTTCTCGGATGGTACAACGTCATTTTGAATAAGTAAAAAAGGTACATTAACCATAGATCACAAGAAAGAAAGTTGATACGTTAACAGGAATTTATGTTCTTATAAATTATTTTTTAGAACCTATAGAGTAAAAACTAATATAGAAAGCATAATATACATTAAAACTGGTTTCTAAATAATACAACAAAGAGCTCAAGATATCACATTCATAACCAAAAATATATATATTACAAACTGGTTTCTAAGCTATAGAACAACTAGTCAAAAACTAGAGATGGCATTGAAACAAAAATAGTCAGACAAAAAAAAAGTGGTAGAGAGGTAGTCTAAAAAAGACAAAACGTAAAAGTTCAAATCTTAATATTACAGTTTTCAGGCAATAGATTAAAACAACTTCTTGTACATTATTAAGAAAAAAAAATACAACTAAAATAATTGAAAATTCCAAGAAAGATCGGTGGAAGAATTAATCCCCAATAGACAAATCTCGTTGACTCTCCTTTCAGGCTCATATTTCGTTTTTGAAAATTAAACTTGGTTGTTCACTTGGCACCTTTCATTGGGTTAAAAAAAGATCACTTGTTTTGAAGCATTAAAGCTGATCATCCCTGTGTCAGGCCACTATTCAATTTTATAAATATGTATTTCTAGGGAATTAGAGACTTGTTTTGAGTCTTCGTGCTTAAAGATGGCTGAATTTGTTGTGCAAGACATAATTTGCACTTACCCAAATTCCTTCTAAAGACAGGTATATAATTTGCACTTTTACGCTTTTACTCTAGAACATTCCCAAAAAACAGTCCACCAATGAATGTGAAAAATAGCATGGGAGATAACTTTGCAAGCCCCCTACATCACTTTCCCCCAAACTTTTGAAACTTACTATATGTATCTTAAACTTAAAATCTACATCCATTTGTATTTTACTTCTTTTTTTCAAGTAAAGTACAAATTATATTCTGGTCCTATGAAGGCAATGAGATAAATGCAAATTTTGTCTATTGTTGAGAAGGAATGCGGGTTGCCGGCCTTAATCATTGTTAATAGCTTGTTTGATTTGGGTTTAACTCGATAATTTATTTTAATGTCTGTTTGTTTTGGGTTTATTTATTTAATATGGTCATTTGTTGTAGTTTTACACCAAGAATATTATTTATATTTATTTCTGCAAATATTATTTAACGGAGCTCTTTGCATTTCTTTCAGAAACTTATTGTGGAGAATATTTTTTCAAATAATTTTTGTTCGTTTTTTATTAATATAGTCACTATAAGGAAAAGTAAGATAATATTAGATATATTTTTGCTTATCAAACAGTTCTTGGTAGCAAACTGTATGTATGGAGTGATAAGGCTCAATATTTACAAAAAATCTGAGAAACATAATAACCAGGTACAACGAAGCTTGACAACAATAGATAAACCATAGAAATTCTAATTCAAAGTAGATAAAATTCATCTATTGTAATGTTACCCTTGAAAAGTCGGTATAAAATTGGTTAAGATCAAAAGTTGGACAATGTTATCCAGCAAAAAATCAAGTTGTCCAAATAAAAATTAAACAATGAAATTTAGCACATCAGAAAATATTGGTCTACAGGTATAATACTTCTATGTATAAATTGTGGAATTTTTTATATTTTGTCAAAAAGATGATCCTAGAAGCTTTTCTATTTATTTTTTATTTTATCTTTTTTTTTTCTTCCCCTGGGTATACGTCTCAAACCAGTCTTAGAATACTGATAGAGAGCTAATTTGATTGCATATCAAAAGCCTCAGTTCCCTTTTTAAGTGATCAAATATATTAAAGAAAAACTAGTCCACCCCCCCTCTCATACCTCTATCCCCGAAAAAAATCATCCAACCAAAATTTTGGAATAGTCATTTAGTTCTATATAGTCGAAAAATCTAATAACCATGTCTTTGAGGGTTCCTTAACCCCCCACAATCCCTTGGGAGTAGGCATTGCCAGTATGGACCTTAAGGATCTAGTGCCGTCAAAATTACTTCAATTACTTTACAAATACATTATTCGGAAGGGGGGGGGGTTCTTGAAGGAGACTACACTGGAGGATTTTAAATGAAAGAATTTTCTAATGATAAGCTAATTTTGTGTGGTTGGAAAACCGGATAGGTAGTAATATTTGTCAATTTTCTGAATATATTATTTTATTTCAATTGGAAATACATGACATGATTGAGTTTTCAGGGGGTTGACTTTTATAAAGAGGAAAGGTAGGCATCCTGGAGTGAATTGAAATCGATAATTTTATATAAATATACAATCTTAATGTTGATTTTTACAAGGTTTGAAATAAAAACATCTCTAGAAAGTTATTAAATACAAAAATAAATTTCTGCTAAAATTTAAAAGCAACAATAAAAGTTAGAAAGAACAAAAACTACTTTATATTAGAGGGGTTCCGACTCCAAATATCTAGCTGTTTACGCCAAAGTCTCACATTTTGGTCAAAGTCTCACATTTGAGGAAGAGCCTGGGGAAATTTCGCTTATTTCCGAAAAAAAGAAAAATAACCTAAAGCCATAGAATCTTAATGAAAATCACAATATCAGATTCAGTGTATCATTAAATAAAAAAACTAGTTTTTTTAACTGAAAGTAAGGAGCGACATTAAAACTTAAAACGAACAGAAATTACTCCGTATATGAAATGGGTTGTCCCCTCCGCAGTCCCTCGCTCTTTACGCTAAAGCTTGACTCTTTGCCACAATTCTACTTTTTAAAACAACTAAAAACTTTAGCGTAAATAGCGTGGGACTGCGGAGGGGACAACCCATTTCATATACGGAGTAATTTCTGTTCGTTTTAAGTTTTAATGTCGCTCCTTACTTTCAGTTAAAAAAACTAGTTTTTTTATTTAATTTCTGAACGTTTTTGAATTAATGCATGTTTGATTTTGGCTCTCCGCACATAAATTATTGAAATGAAATTAGTATATTAATTTTTTTTTGGCTAAATGGCTTTCTCTTAGTTTTGATCAGACGATTTTGAGAAATAAGGGTTTGGGGAAGGAGGCCTAGCTGCCCTCCAATTTTTCGGTTACTTAAAAAGGCTACTAGAACTTTTAATATTCAACGAACGTTTTTATTAGTAAAAAATATACGTAACTTAAGAATTAACTTACGTAACAAACTTTTATATTCTTATATTTTTATTATGTGTACGAGGGGGTTTGTACCCTCGTTAATACCTCGCTCTTTACACTAAATCGTAAGTTTTGTTTCAATTCTTTAAGAATGACCCCTGAATCAAATAGGCCGTAGAATAAATAGTTGAAATCACTAAAAATATTTTAGCATAAAGAGCGAGGTATTTATTTCCTCCTAAATACCTCGCTCTTTATGCTAAAGTATTTTTAGAACCCTTCATATGCGTAATAATCTCTGTTTGTTTTAAATTTCAATGCTATTCCTTACTTTCATTTGAAAAAACGTTTTCATGTTTATTTTTTCATTGTTTTTTTTTATAGTAATGCTAGAAAATCCTGCGCCCTTTTCATTGAATTTTTTTCCCCCATGGCATATTTCTCCAAGGAAAGATCCTCCCACATAGCCTCCTCCCTCAACCCTACCCCCAAAACCAAAAAAATCCCCCTGAAAACGTCTGTACACTTCCCAATAACCATTATTATATGTAAACACTGGTTGAAGTTTGTAACTTGCAACCCCTCCCCCAGAGACTGTGGGGGAGTAAGTCATCCCCAAAAACATAGTTATTAAGATTTTCGATTATGCCAAACAAAATGGCTATCTCAAAATTTTGATCCGTTGACTTTGGGAAAAAAATGAGCGTGGGAGGGGGCCTAGATGCCTCCAATTTTTTAGGTCACTTAAAAAGGGCACTAGAACTTTTCATTTCCGTTAGAATGAGCCCTCTTGCGACATTCTAGGACCACTTGGTTAATACGATGACCCCTGGAAAAAAAAACAACAAAAAAACAAACAAATAAATACGCACCCGTGATTTGTCTTCTGGCAAAAGATGCAACATTCCACATTTTTGTCGATAGGAGCTTGAAACTTCTACAGTAGGGTTCTCTGATACGCTGAATCTGATGGTGTCATTTTCGTTAAGATCCTACGACTTTTAGGGGATGTTTTCCCCTATATTCCTAAATAAGGCAAATTTTCTCAGGCTCGTAACTTTTGAAGGCTAAGACTAAACTTGATGAAACTTATATATTTAAAATCAGCATTAAAATGCGATTCTTTTGATGTAGCTATTTATATCAAAATTCAATTTTTTAGAGTTTTGGTTACTATTGAGCCGGATCGCTCCTTACTACAGTTCGTTACCACGAACTGTTTGATAAAACTCTACAGTAGAGGTTTCAAGCTCCTATACGCAAAAATACGGATTTTTTTTGCCAGAACAAAGATCATGGATGCGTGTTTATTTGTTTTTTTTTAACTTTTTTTTTGCCTAGGGATGATCGTATCGATCCAGTGGTCCTAAAATATTGTGAGAGGACTCATTTGAACGAAAATTGAAAGTTATAGTGCCCATCTAAAGTGACCATACAAATTGGAGGGCAACTAGGCCTCAGGCTTATTTTTCCCAATGTCACCGAAAACAATTTAAGATCACTTTGTTCATTATAGTCAAAAAATCGGTAAACTATGTCTTTGACGATGACTTAGTCTCCCACAGTCTCCAGGGAAGGACTGCAAGATATGATTAGTTGCTCACTATTTACATATAGTATTGGTTATTGGAAAGTATACAGAAGTTTTCAGGGGTATATTTCTAGTAGGAGTGGTCATGGGAGGGGGTTACATGGGAGGATTTTTACACGCTTTATTTAACATAGAGTACTATTTTAAAAACCTTCGAAAATTAAATAAAAAAACATGTCTTTTTTAACTGAAAGTAAGGAGCAACAATAAAACTTAAAACGAACTGAAATTATAATGTTTATAAGGGGTTTCATCCTCCTCGTCAATATGCCTCTCTTTACACCTCAGTTTTTTAGTACTTTTAAAAGAGCTATTTATTCTAATTAAATGGCCTTTGTGATTCAGGGGTTAGTCTCAAAGGACTAGAGTAAAATTTGAACTTTATCATAAGGAGCGAGGTGCTGACAAAGGGGCAAACCCCCTGGTAGACGTAATAATTCCTGTTCATTTTAAGTTTTAATGCTGCTCCTTACTTTTATTTGAAAGAGTTAATTTTTTTTTATTCCTGTTAAATTTTATCACTCAATATTGTATATTTTCAGTTGAAATTTTATTTTTCTACATAGCCCTTTAGAAGAAGTGTTTTAATCTATAGCCTGACAAATTCAATATTAAGATTTCCATTGTATTTAAAAATGCTAATTTCTTCTTCATTCTATTTTTTTTATACCCCGGCCCTCTCTCCCTATTTCTTTTTATTTCTATTATCTGTAGCTTTTTTGTTATTTCTGACTAGCATTGTCTTTGCGACTTTCAATAATTTTCTGGTCTTTTGTTACAAAGAAATATATTTTATTGAACATGGACATGAAAATGGTATCTTGAGTTTCTACCTACTTTTTCTATAGTTTAGAAACCTGTTAATGTATATTTTTGAATATTAAAGTGATATCTTGAGTTCTTATCTATTTGTTCTATATTTTAAAAGCCTATATAATATGTTTTCTATAACATTTTTTACTCTATATGTTCTAAAATGCTGTTTTTAAGAAAGTAACTTCAAAATTAAGTGTTAAACCTCCATTTTTTTATCTATAATTCAGGTAACCTTTTAATTTCTAAGATAACATCTAAAAATCAAGGAAGAGTTAAAAACTGGTGGGTAAAAATGAACTTCTTTAGCATTAGGCATCCCCTACCCTGGCTACACAATGAATATTAAGCCATAATACTTGACACAAAATGATTCATTCCTGTATATTAAATAAAAAAACAAGTTATTTCAACTGAAAGTAAGGAGCGACATAAAAACTTAAAATGAACAGAAGTTATTCCGTATATGCAAGGGGTTGTCCCCGCCTCAATGCCTCGCTCTTTACGCTACAGTTGGACTTTTTCTCACAGCTCTACTTTTTAAAACAATAAAAACTTTAGCGTAAAGAGCGATGCGTCGAGGAGGGGTAAACCTCTTTCATATACACCATAATTTCTGCTCGTTTTAAGTTTTAATGTCGCAACTTACTTTCAGTTGAAAAAACTTTTTTTATTTAATTTCTGAACGTTTTCTAATTAATGCTTGTTTTCATTTTGGGTCACCGTACATGCATAATTAAAACGAAACTTGCACATTAATTTTGTTTTGGCTTAATGACTTTCTCATAGTTTCGATCTGACCATTCTGATAAGAAAAAGGGTGGTAGAAGGCCTAGTTGCCCTTCAATTTTGGTTACTTAAAAAGGCAACTAGAGCTTTTCATTTTTTTGAAAGTTTTTATTAGTAATAAATTTACGTAACTTATAAATTAACTTACGTAGTAAACTTCTATTGTTTTATATTTTTATTACGTATATGAGAGGGTTTGCCCCCTCTTCAATACTTGGCTCTTTACAATAAAGCTTAAATTTTGTCCCAATTCTCTAAGAATGACCCCAGAATCACAAAGGCCGTTGAATATATAGTTGAAGTTACTAAAAATGCTTCAGAGTAAAGAGCGAGGTATTGTGGAGAAGACGAACCCCCTTATATACATAATAATTTCTGTTCGTTTTAAGTTTTAATGCTGGTCCATATTTCCATTTGAAGAAACTTATTTTTATTTATATTCTCATTTTTTTTATAATTCTAATAATTCCCCTTGGGAATCTGAGGGATTAAGTCGTCCCCGCAGACATAGTTATTAGTTTTTAAACTATGCCGAACAACATGGCTATCTTAAAATTTTGATGTGGTAACTTTCGGGAAAAATGTGCCAGGGAGGGGGCCTAGGCACCCGCTAATTTTTTGGTCGCTTCAAGAGGGCACTAGAACTTTTAATTTCCTTCAGTATGAGCCATTTTGCAACATTCTGAAACCACTGGGTCGATAAGTTCACCCCTGGGGAAAAAAGCAAAAAAAAAAATAAAATAAACACGCATCTATGATCTGGCTTCTGGCACAGAACACAAAATTCCTCTTTTTTGTAGATAGGAGCTTGAAAATTCTACTGATTTTCAAGGAGGAATTTTCTAGGGGGGGGGGGATTTGGACTTGGAGAAATTTCTTCAAGAACGAAATGGAGATTCCTCAAAGCATTTAGTACTAAAATTAAAAATATATGAAAGCAAAGAGAATTTTCTAAGGGTAATTGCCAAGAAGAGAATTTGAACGAGGGCAGAATGGTCTTTTGAAAATTCTACTAAAAGTGAAATGCAACATTGAAACTAAAGACGAAGAGAAACTATTTTATATAAGAGGGTGGGGTGCTAAGCCCCCGCTTCCCCTTTTTTAGCTGTAAATGCCAAAGTCTGACATTTTAGTCCAAATTCTTAATACAACTCCAGAAGATCCAGAATCAGGCAAGCAGGGTGAGCTGTGCCTCTAAACATGACTCACTCTATCTTCTAAATGAAAGGTTTTTAGTAGCGTCGAGGACTTTTTATAATACTACAAGAATTTTCCTCCCTCAAACGCACTCTTTCAACCCCCCCCCCCCTTTATCCAACCATCATGGCAGACCCTAAGGTAAAGAGATCAATCCAATTATCTGAAGGAGGAATGCCCAAAAACCGAGTAGTTGAGGAAGAGCTGCATTAGGCGTTGCACTTCTATCTGGAACGATTCTAATGGGGACGTTATTCCAGGATATTCTTCTTTTGACTGCTTCAGAAGAATTTAGAACAGACATTTAAAACCTCAAGGTTTCAAAACAAGGGAATTGAATAGTAGCACATCAGATACCTTTAAGTACCTGAAGCCGTGAATATAGGAATAAAATAAGCATTTTCTTCATAAAAGGGCAAATTATGTTCTAATCTTCAAAGGGGGTTTAAATTTGCATTTGTCCTTAAAGAGTCAAAAAATTTATTAGAAGTATAGCTGGTAAAACAGATGAATAAAATAAAAAATGATTACATAAATAATTATCTAAGTAATTGTGGGATTAAGTAATTAATTATACCCTGATGATTTTGTACTAACATAATATATAGGAATAAATCATACAGCGTCAAGTAGTACGGCTTGTGGTTCGTTGTATAGGTGGGGTAGGGGAAGATTGATCCTCAAGGAGTTCACTTTTATTCAAAATTTTTAAATCTTATTAGATTTCACGACATTTTAAAAAAAAAAGTAAAAAGGTACCCGATAGTTCATTGCTAGATGACAATTTAATACTCTTGTACATAGGATTGTACATTTTTTTCAATCATTTCTTAGAACCTATAGAGTAGAAACTAATATAGAAAACAGAGCATTTATAAAAACTGGTTTCGAAATAATAAAACCAAGATGCAAAAACTTAAGATATCATTTTCATATACAAAAATATATATTTTACAAAACTGGTTTCTGAACTATAGAACAACTAGTTAAAAACTTTAGATATCACTTTTATATCCACGCACGACAAAACCCTGTTTTTTATTTAACAAAGGACAAAAAAGCATCAAAAGTCGAAAAGACAAGTTAATTAAGAAGTAACGAAAAATATAGAGACAGAATAGAAAAAAAAATATGCAGCAAAAAAGGCAGAGTGGTAGACAGGGGGGTTTAAAAAATAGATAAAGTGATTAGCACTTTTAAATGAAGTGTAAATCTTAAATTTATTATTTTTAGGCAATAGAGTAAAACAACTTCTTGTACTTTATTAAGAAAAAAAATTCAACTAAGACAATTGGTAATTACAGGAAATATCGGTGGAGAAATTATTCCCCGAATAATTATTCGGGGAATATTTCAAACAACGAAATTATTTCGTTGACTTTCCTTTCAGGTTCATATTTCATTTTCGAAAATTAAATTTGAGTGTTCACGTGGCACCTTTCATCGGGTTATAAAAAACTCATTTGTTTTCAAACCATTAAAGCTGATCATCTTTGTATCAGATTAAATAAAAAAAAACTAATTTTTTTAGCTGAAAGTAAGGAGCGACATTAAAACTTAAAACGAACAGAAATTACTCCGTATATGAAATGGGTTGTCCCCTCCACAATCCCTCGCTCTTTACGCTAAAGCTTTTAATTGTTCTAAAAAGTAGAATTGTGGCAAAAAGTCAAACTTTAGCGTAAAGAGCGAGGGATTGTGGAGGGGACAACCCATTTCATACACGGAGTAATTTCTGTTCGTTTTAAGATTTAATGTCGCTCCTTACTTTCAGCAAAAAAAATTAGTTTTTTTTTATTTAATTTCTGAACGTTTTTGAATTAATGCATGTTTGGTTTTGGCTCTCCACACATAAATTATTAAAATGAAATTTGCATATTAATTCCTTTTTTGGCTAAATGGCTTTCTCTTAGTTTTGATCAGATGATTTTGAGAAATAAGGGGTGAGGAAGGAGGCCTAGTAGCCCTGTAATTTTTCGGTTACTTAAAAAGGCAACTAGAACTTTTAATTTTAACGAACGTTTAACTTACGTAACAAACTTTCATAACCTTATATTTTTATTATGTATACGAGGGGGTTTGTACCCTCGTTAATACCTCGCTCTTTACACTAAATCGTAAGTTTTGTCCCAATTCTTTAAGAATGACCCTTGAATCAGAAAGGCCGTAGAATAAATAGTTGAAATTACTAAAAATACATTAGCATAAAGAGCAAGGTATTTATCTCCTCCTAAATACCTCGCTCTTTATGCTAAAGTATTTTTAGAACCCCTCATATGCGTAATAATCGCTGTTCGTTTTAAGTTTCAGTGCTACTTCTTCCTTTCATTTGAAAAAACGTTTTCATGTTTATTTTTCATTGTTTTCTTATAGTAATGCTAGGGAATCCTGCGCCCTTTTCATTGAATTTTTCTTCCCCCATGACAGATTCCTCCAAGGAAAGATCCTCCAACATATCCCCCTCTCCTCAGCCCCACCCCCAAATAAAATAAAATCCCCCTGAAAACGTCTGTACACTTCCCAATAACCATTACTATATGTAAACACTGGTCAAAGTTTGTAACTTGCAGCCCCTTCCCCAGGGATTGTGGGGGAGTAAGTCATCCCCAAAGACATAGTTATTATGGTTTTCGACTATGTTGAACAAAATGGCTATCTCAAAATTTTGATTCGTTGTTTTTGGGAAAAAAATGAGCGTGGGAGGGGGCCTAGATGCCCTCCAAACTTTTTGGTCACTTAAAAAGGGCATTAGAACTTTTCATTTCCGTTAGAATGAGCCCTCTTGCGACATTCTAGGACCACTTGGTCGATACGATGACCCCTGGGAAAAAAAAAAAAAACAAATAAATACGCACCCGTGACTTGTCTTCTGGCAAAAAATACAAAATTCCACATTTTTGTAGATATGAGCTTGAAACGTCTACAGTAGGGTTCTCTGATACGCTGAATCTGATGGTGTCATTTTTGTTAAGATCCTATGACTTTTAGGGGGTGTTTCCCCCTATTTTCATAAATAAGGCAAATTTTCTCAGGCTCGTAACTTTTGATGGGTAGAACTAAACTTGATGAAACTTATATCTTTAAAATCAGCATTAAAATGCGATTCTTTTGATGTAGCTATTGATATCAAAATTCAATTCTTTAGAGTTTTGGTTACTATTGAGCCGGGTCGCTCCTTACTACAGTTCGTTACCACGAACTGTTTGACCACTATTCAATTCCATAAAAATGTATCTCTAGTGAATGGAAGGCTTGTTTTGAGTCTTCTTGCTTAAAGATGGCTGAATTTGGTGTGCTATCTTCGGGAAAGCGATGCTGGGGCCTTGCAAAGTTTTCTCCCATGTTATGTTTCCATTTCTTTGGCGGAATGTTTTTTTTGGAGAGATTCAGGAACAAAAGCATGAGAAAGCAAAAGCATAAGAAGCAAAAACAACATGTTTTTTGTTTTGTTTTTTCACTAAATTGCAAAGTCTTGACAAGAAACTGGGGTAAGTGCAAATTATGTCTATTGTTAAAAAGGCATGAGGGTTGATTGCCAGTACCTTGTTAGTTTCAGCTAGTTTTGAGTTTAACTCGATTATTTTTTTGTATTATCTGTTTGATATAGGTATTATTTATTTATTATGATGACTTGTGGTAGTTTTACGCATGGAAGATTATTTGACTTTATTGGGACAGCCGGTAGGACAGCTTTCGTAGTAAAGCCTGATAAGGTGTACTATTTATTACTTTTCTAAATATAGAGTTTGTTATTTTGAAATATATGACTAATTTTCAAATGGGGAGTCCTTATGGGGCGATGTTTACTCGGATAATTTTTTCAAGAAGGCTGAAGAGATTCCTGGGAATATATCAGAAACTACAAGAAATAAATTAAAATCTATTTGGAAGTAAAGAGAATTATTTAGAGGGAATCACCAAGCGTAGATTTTCTCTGAAGATTAAATGGTTCAGAAAAAACTTTAAGAGGAGAAGAAGAATTTGAGCTAGGATGAACTTTTTGTTAGAAATACATTCAAGGAGAAGAAATTATCAAAGGGAAAGGGGGGGGGGGAAATTTTCACAAAGAAGGAAGGTTTACATCCCGGCATGATTTGAGATTAACAATTTTATATCAAGTTACAAACTGAGCTTTGATGTTTACAATCTATAAAATATAAACAGATCTATCAACTAATTAAAAAAAAATTCTGCTGAAAGCGAAAAGCAACATTAAAATTCAAACGAACAAAAACTATTTTATATAGAAGGGGTAATGCCTCTTCCTCAGTCCTAGCTGTACAAAGGGGAATTCTATATCAGACATAAAGTTATTTTTGTTCCTTTTAAATCATCATGATGCTCCAAAGACTCAATATTACGTATTTTCAGTTCAATTTTTGTTTTACTAAATACTTTAGTAGAAGTGTTTTTACTCTGTTGACTAAAAACGAAAATATTGACATTTCAACATTATTTAAAAGTGTTAGTCTCTTTTTATCTCTTTTAGATCCCCCCAGATCTATCTGCTTTTTTCTTTGTCTCTATGATATCTGTATTTTTTTTTGTTACTACTGACTAGCCTGATCTTTGTTAAATTAATAAAGAATATATTATTTGGGAATGAAAGTGATATATTGATTTTTATGTATTTGTTCTACTGTTTAAATGCCTGTTTTTATACATAATATGTTTTGTATAACAGTTTTTACACTATAGGTTCAAAAATGTAGTTCTTATGAATTTAACTTACTATACAAAGTATTAACTTACTATCTCGTGATTTATAATTTGGGTGCCTTTTTTGCTTTTCTAAAACAATGTCGTTAAATCCACGAAAATTTAAAAAAGTGTCCGATGGAAGACGAGCAATGAGACTTGACGAACAAAGATTTATTCCTAAATACTATAAAAAAAAAAATCAAGGCCAAATATTTTTAAAGTTATTAAGACTTTTATTATAGCTGCTTCATTAGCTGTATTTCTTATAAACATTATCATTCTTTAAGAGTCAATGCAAATTTTTACCCTCTTCGAAGACCAGAATCATATTTACACTGTTATGGAAAGAAAGTATATTTTTTTTTTCTTTAGCCACGGCTTTAGGTACTTTAAGGTTTGTGATATTCTGCTATTCAATTGCTTCGTTTTTAAACCAAAAAATCTTAAATATGTGCTCAACCATCTCTGAAAAAAGTATATAGTAGGGTTTGCAGGAATATTTTTCCAGCTAGAAGGGCAGCACTGCATGAAGTTTTTGCTCAAGTACTCGGTTACTGGCGTGTCCTCCCTTAGATAATTTGATCGAACTTTGATCCTTCTTCTTGTTGGTTCGAACACCGTACCTACGGCTAGATAAAGGGGGATAAGTGCGATAGAGCTCGTTTGAGGGGGACGAATTCATTCAATTTTAGAAAACAATCATCGACGGTGCATCAAGCCTTCTATTTAAATGGTGGACCAAGTCGTATGTAGAGGCAAATCCATTCCTGTTTATCCTTCTATAGATTTTTTGGGTGGTGCAAACAGTATTTTAAGAGCACCAGCATACAGTGGTCATTCTTATTCAGCTGAGTATCTGATACAGGACTTTTAAACTAGGATAATCGTGCTAGATGGAAAAAGATTCTTGCAGCAAAAGTTGCTAAAGCTCTCCCCCGTTCAAAGTGGTTATTAAAAGAAAGATTGGCAGACAAATAAATCCCCAGTAGATGATGCTCTTCGACTTTCTTTTCAGTTTCATTGTTAAAAATGAATCGGGGTGTTAAAGTGGTGTATTTTTTTGATAATAAGCAGCCTCTTTGTTTTTGATTCATTAAAATTAATCATTCATGTATCAGACAACATACCGAGTAAGATCTTTAGTAAAGATCCATCCATTGGATATTGTAAGCAAGGGTTGGGTTATTCTGTATAAGGATGGCTGAGTATGTCATGCTATCGTAAGAAAAGTGTTTCAAAGAGCTTGAAATGTGGTCTCCCATGTAATTTATATGGATAATGTGAAGTGAAGGTCCCAAGACATTGCCTTTGGGAGCCCCTGCTTTCACTTAATTTTCATGGAAAATAAACTCACTGAGGACATCCAGCAGTGAACGATCTGGAAGAAGGCTCCTTATGAAATCCAGAAAGGAAATGATAAATGAAAAGGGATAAATCAAATAGGTAAGAAAACAAGGATTTTGTCAGCCAGTAGCAAAATATGATGACGAAAATAAAGCAAATATTTCGAAAAAGACCTTTGCCAAGTCGTCTTCAATGCTAAAAAAAAAGTGGAAAAAAAAACAAAAAACAACAAAATCTAACCTTCTGAATGAAACTCTGCAAGAGGAGAAAATAAAAAGCTCCTTATTACTCTAACTGACATATATTAACCGGCGTTAGAACACGCATAACATTAAAGGATTTGCTGGCGAAATGGGTGGAATGTTTTTGGGAAGATTCCGCAGCGTAAGTATATCCAGAAAAGTAATGACAACTGTCCTGCTAGTTTGTTGCTGAAGGATTTTAAGACAACATTTGGTGTGTTATAAGGACCTATGGCTTTGGTCAAATCTAGATTCCACAATATACAAAGGACATTATTCACAAAATCTAAGACATTACAGGTTCTGTTCGAGAAATTTGGTAGTTCTATACTGTCTTCATCTAGACTCTAGAATTCGTAAAATGCCTTAGCAAGAGCTTCAACCTTTTCCTGTGGATCTTGTACCACATTCCTGTTAATCAGTACAGGAGGAACCGAAGTCCCTGGTAAACGGCGGAACCTGCTTTGAAATTCACCACCAACTTCTTCCCAAGTATGTTGAACATTGGGGAAAAATTTTTCCTTTTTCCAAGCTCAAGACATCCAATTCGCATTAACAGCATTCTTGCAAGTGTTAATGAACGTAATCTTTTCCTCTTGGCTCTTGAAAGCAGCCATTGCTTGCATGCCTTTTACTTTTCTCAGATAGCCTCCTTACACTTGGGTTTGATTCATGGTTTGTCCTTCCTGGATGGCTTGATCAAGTTCGAGGAATATATTTTTTAAAAGAGTCAACTATGGCCTGCTGGTATTTGTCAGCAACTTTCTCTGGGTTCTTAAGGAGAAAATTTCCCCACCTCGCCACCACTGAGAACAAAGAGTGTTTCTCGAACTGTCCTAAATAACCTCTTTTTGTGTAAACACATTGTCTGATGATCCTTTCTTAGAGGTGGAATACGAGGGTTTACACGTGCAATGACGGCAATATGATCACCTGTGATAGCACGAGCTTCTGTGTTAAAAGAGCCAACGCTATCCGTAATGAAGACGTCAAGAAAAGACATTGCCTTTTGGCCATAATGCGTGTAAAGATTGAAATTTTTTCTCGCCCGTATGAGATAGATAAGTCATTCAATTATGACTCCTCCTTGTCGATACTTTTGTGGAGAAGACAAACGTTACAATGGACGTTGAAGTTTCAATAAAGGAGAATAGTAGACTTAGTGTACATGCCTCAAATACGGTCAAGGCAGCCAATAATATCGCAACTATGAGTGCCATACACTGTACTCAAAATCAAAGACTTATTTGGGAGGATCACACTAAGCCATAGAGCTTCTTTACCTATTGAATCTGTAGATTTTAAGTTTATTACGCATATACTAATATTTTTCCTTAAAGTTTTGGTAATTTTTATTTATTTGAGTCATAGAAATGGAAACGTTTCCGATGTTTTCCAGAAGGGAGGTTCTTATGCCGAATCTTAACCCTGAATAGGGTACCACCTCCATGAAGAGCATGCAGTAATTGATACATTCTTGTACTGTTCTCTGTAAAATGACATATGGCAATAAACCCAATGACTATTTTGGGCTAAACACCTGGAAAATCTTATTTACCTGATTTTGCTTGACAATAATGATAATCCTCGGACAAAAACAAACCTTTTGTAAAAAAAAACTTTAACAAGTCCACTAACCATCCAGACAGACCAGTTTATGGTTGAAAATTACAATATACATAGTCTCAGATCAAATATTGACCAATTCCTATATTTAGTGAACACAGTCAAACCATGTATCATTTGCACAACTGAGACCAATCTCCTCCATGACACACAGAGCAGGGAGGCTGCTATACAAGGATACACGGTCTAAAGGTAAAATCAAGAACGAAGTGATTGTACTAACTACAGATGAGGAGGTGTTGCTGCTTATGTACATAACCATACACAATATTTCAACCCAAATATAAAGGATTAAGAAATCAAAAAAACTCTGTTGGTTAGGGTGACACTCCCAAATGTGTTTAAAATTTGGTGATGTGTATAACCCTCCAACTTGCCAAATTATCTGCTGTCTTGAAGCCTTGAGGTCTCCCTTAAATACATTTGGAGCAAGTACGTTAAGTTTGCTATTATCCTCCGTAGAGACTTCGACGTCCATCATAGCATGTTGCTTTGAAGCAAAAAATACCTGCAAGATGGGATTGTAATTGTATGATCGATCTCTCTTATACAGGCTGGAACAACTTGTCGATTTTAACTGGTGTTATGGCCAAAATGGATCTTCTTGTGTTGCCTTTACTTAAATATCACCCTGAATCATTTAAGGTAGAAGCTCAAGCTTTAAAATGTGACCACAATGTCGTCCTTGCACGTGAGAACTTTTTTAATTCGCCTCTAACAAATCATAAGTAGACAATTTGGTGATACAAAAGGGTCTAATTTGAATGGTTTGAGAAACACTCTTTGTTCTCAGCAGTGGAGAACCTTTTTTCTTGAAGACCTAGAGAAAGCCGCATATAAGTACCAGCAGGTCATAGTCAACCCTCTTGAAAAATATTTCCGCTTAAATGGGACCCAGTTGTTCACCATAGACAAACGTTGGTTAAACATAATGTATAAGAAGGCTTTCTGAGCAAATCAACTGGAACGCAAGTGAAGGCTACTTTCAAAAAACCAAGACGATAGAATTGCATCTATCAACACTTGCAAGAATGCAGATAAGTTGGTTCAGCCGTCCTGTATCCTGTAATAGGAGAAATTTGCCACCAAGGTTCAGTATGCTTCGGCTAAAATTTGACAGAAAATGACAAGAAGGCTTTACCATCATCCAAAGGGACTTCAATTCCGTTTCTACAGATTAGCAGGACACTGGTGTAAGATCCCCAGGTAAAGGTTGAAGCTCTTGCTAAGGTTTTTAACGAATTCTTGCGTCTTTGTGAAGACGGTAGAAAAGTGCCGACTTTGTAGGACCGAACCATGTACTGTCCTGGATCGTTTGTATTTTTCTGCTCCAAAGATCTTTGGTATTTTGCGGTATCTTGATGTAACCAAAGCCACAGTTCCTGATAATATACCAAATACTGTGGTAAAATTCTGAAGCACAAAACTAGTATGAAAATTTTCATTGCTATTTAGGATAGGCTTCCTCTCTGGAACCATTCTATAAACATCTAACGAGCCTGAGGTACAATAGGTTTATCAGCCTTCTATACTGATTTGGTAAAGTCTATGAGAACGTTTCCAATAAAACATATCAACACTTCCTGGACTCAAATTACCTTTCAGGCAATTTACCAATAAATTCTCAAGGAATCACTCAACATTACATTGCGTAGCTGCCCAGCATAAGGACTGGACTAAGCTGCTGGAAAGGAAGTATGGCATTAAGCTATTGCCATTCAACATTGGCAAAGTTTTTGAAAAAGTAGGGCACTGTGGCCTACTGAAAAAACTCCATGCTTATGGTGTCTGTGGATTTCAGCTAAGAGTTGATGGGAGTTTTTCTTTCAGATCGTTCACTGCGGGTCGTCATCGATGGGTTTATTTCCCACGATTATTCAGTGAAAGTAGGGGCTCCCCAAGAAAGCAGCTTAGGACCTTCACTTTCCCGTATCTGAATAAATGACATGGGAGACAACATTGCACGCCCTCTGATTAATTATGCTGACATTAGCGCGAGAAATTAAGCCATGCCTAACCACGAAGAGCTAAAACAAGCCTTCCATTCGGCAAAAATGGATCTTCATAAAATTGAAAAGCTGTATGATGCAAAAATGATCTACTTTAATGAATCGAAAACAAATGAGCTTCTTATTACCCGATAAAAGTTGCCAAGTGAACACCAAAGTTTCATTTTCTAAAATTAAGTATAAAACTGTAAAGAGAGACTCAGAGTGACTTTTTGCTGCAGAAACAGTCTTCCATACACCCTATTATCCCAGTTCCGAAACGCTGTATTTGACCTTGAAATGAATAAGGATGTCCGTTATATGCAAATGCCTATAAAACACTGTTACTACAACTCTAGAAGATCTAGAATCGACCAAACAAAGTGTACTGCGTTTTTACAAACGACTTGCTCTTCCGTTAAAACTAAAGGTTTTATGTTGCGTCGATGACTGTTTTCCAAAAGTACACTATTTCAACTACTTCAAACGAACTCTCTCAAACTGCCCCCCTCCTTTATCCATCCAAAAAGTCAGACCTGAAGGTAATAAGATCGATCCAATTATCTTAAGGAGGACATGCTAAGATTCGAGTAGTTGAGGAAGAGCTTCATCCGCGTTGGACTTCTATCTGGAATGATTTTCATGGGGTCATAATTTGAAAAAATCCCTCTTTTGACTCCTTCAAAAGAAAGTTGAACATACATTTAAAACATCAGGGTTTAAAAACGATGGAGTTGAATAGTGGCATATCAGATACTTTTAAGTACCTGAAGCCATGAATATAAGAATTAAAAAATTTACTTTCTTAATTTAAGTGCAAATTAATTTCTAATTTTAACAGGAGGTTCAAATTTGTATTCGCTCTTAAAGAGTCACAAAGATTAGAAGAAATGTAGTTAGTAAAACAGATCAATAAAATAAAGAATTATTTAAAGTTTTATCAAATAAATAAGTAGATTCTTTTGATTTCTTATTGTATAATATATAGGAACAAATCTTTGATCGTCAAGTATTTTGGCTTGTGGTTTATTTTATGTGTGGGGCAAGGGATGCCTGATCCTAAAGAAGTTAATTTCTATTCAATTTTTTTTTCGTGGATAATATGATATTATTTTGAAAGAGTAAAAAAGATACCCGAACAATAAATAAAAAGATGGAAGGCTAATACTTTTAATAGGTAGCTACATTCTTTTAAATCATGTCTTACACCCTATAGAGTAAAAACTAATATAGAAAAAATATTCAGTATAAAAACTGGTTTCAATTTAACACAACTAATAGGTAAGAACCCAAGATATCATTTTCATAGCTAAAATTATACAATGAATGAAACTGGTTTCTAAGATATAGAACAAGTAGTTAAAATCTCTAGAAAATACTTTTATATCCACTTACGACAAAATATTTTTTTTTTTTTTTACAAAGGACAAAAAAGGTATTGAAACACGCAAAGAAAAGGTTATTCAAAAGTATCGAAAAAGATGGAGATAGCAAAGAGATAAAGTTGAAGCAAAGAGAAAAGAGTCGGAGAGGTGGAGTGTTGGGTCTAAAAGGGAAAAAAGAGACTAGTACTTTTAAATAAAGTGGTAATATTCATATGGTCGTTTTCTGGCTATTGAGTAAAACCACTTCTCACAAAGTATTAAGTAAAAAAAAAATTTTAATCAAATAGAAACACGCAGTACTGAGTATAAGGAGCAACATTTAAAATTAACAAAAATGTTTTTGTCTCTGATTCAGACTTCCTCTTCACACACACTCGATCTGTAAGCTAATGTTTTTAAGTGCTTGAATTTTAAGTGCTTAAGTGTTTTAAGCGCTCATTACAAATGCTCTTGTATTTTAGTATTGTTTTTTGTTTTTTAAATAGATTTGGACCAAAATATTAGACTTTGCCTTTTACAGCTAGAAAGGAGGAACCACTGGTTGAGCCTTCCCCCTTCCTATATATAAAATGTTTTCTGTTTTTTTTAAGTTCCAATGTTACTTTTCAATTTTAGTACAAATTAATTTTTGTATTTAATAAATTTCTAGACATGTTTTTATTCTATAGCTTGTAAACATCAATGTTAAGATTGTAACTTGATATAAAATTGTTAGTCTCCAATCATTCCAGGATACCCACCTTTCCTCTCTGTGAAAATCCCCCCCCACTAAACATTCCTTCTGTTAATTGGGTTTTTCCGAGAAACGTTCACTCAAGCTTAATTTCTCTTCTGCTCTGCAAGTTTTCCCTGGATTCTTCTCCCATCGCTAGAGTATCCCCTTAACACTTCCCTCTAGAAGATTCTTGTTGCTTTCATATAATTTAAATTTTATTTGTTATTATTTCTCAAATGATCAACGGAATTTTTTTTTTGCTTCTTGAAAAAAATTCTCCAAGTAACCATCCCCCCAAAAGAACTCCCCGCTTGAAAATCAGTCATGTATTTCCAAATAACAAGTAATATATCTATAAAAGTGACAAATAGTACTATTTATATGGCTTTCCAGTCACACAAAATTCTGTTTCACATAAGAAAAGTTCTCCGAGCAAAAACCATCCTACCTAACTTCCCTCGAGAAAAATCCCCCCTCCAGGAAAAATCTTTTTTGTAAAGCAATTTAATTAAGTTTGACAGCACTAGACTCTTAAAGTCTCAACTGGCGATGCCTTTTTCGCGAAACTGGCGAAAATGTGGGGTTCAAGTAATCCTCAAAGACATGGTTAATAGATCTTTAAAGTATGTTTAACAGAACGGCTATTCAAAAGTTCTTAGTGGATGATTTTTTTTGGTGGGGGGGATAAGAAACTTGGTCGGGAGGGGGCAGCTGTCTGTAATATATTTGATCACTTAAAAAAGACCCAGGACTTTGATTTACAATCAAATGGGCTCTGTTTCAATATTCTTGGACAACTGGTATGATTTAAAACCCCATTTCAAGAACAAAAACCATATAAAAAAAAATAGAAAGTAAGAAAACAAGCTTTCCCCATCGCCTTCTCAGAGCCAGATCATAACTTGTACTTCACTGAAAAACAAGAAGCAAAAATACAAATGACACACAATACACAAATGAAAGTAGATTGTAAGTTTAGTATACATATGCTGATATTTGTTCCTTAAAGTGTTAACAATTTTTTATTTATTAAATTCATAAACGTGAAAACATTTCAATTATACTTTCTTTTCAGAAAAGTGTAAATTATGTTATTTTCTTCAAAGAGGGTACAAGTTTGCATTTGCACTTACAGAGTAACATAGTTTACAAGAAGTAATGTTAACAAAACAACTCGAATATAATCAAAGTTGATTTTTAAGTTATATTAACAATATAAGTAGATTCCTTTGATTTTTTGGACAATATGAACGATTCATACAGAAATGAATCTTTGTGTGTCAAGTATTATGGCTTGAGGCTCATCGTGTCATCGTGTATCCCAAAAAAGTTCATTTTACCCTCCATTTTTTACCTCTTCCTACATTTTACTATGTTATTTTAGAAAAGTAAAAAGGTACCCGAATAATAGATCTGAAATTGAAAGGTTAACGCTCTATTTCGAAAGTTACATTCTTAAAAATAAGATTTTGGAATAAGAAATCAGGAATAAAAAAAATAAAACGTATGGAATAAAAAATGCTATAGAAAATATATTTTGTAGAAAAACAGGTTTCTAAAATGTAAAATAAACAGTTAAAAACTCAATATATCACTTTCATATATAAAAATATACATTCTATAAAAATTGGTTTCTAAAGTACAGGAAAAGTAGGTAAAAACTCAAGATAACGTTTTTATATCCATGTAAAATAAAATATTATTTATTTTAACAAAAGACGAGAAAATTTTCGAAAGTCTCAAAGACAATGTTAGTTAGAAGTAAGAGAAAAGGTAGAGATAATAGAAATAAAAAGAAATACGGAGAGAGGGCCGGGGTCTTAAAAAAAAGCGAAAAATAGAAATTCACATTTTTAAATAAACTGAAAATCTTAATATTGGCTTTGTCAGGCTGTATGTAAAGACGCTTCTTATAAAGCATTATGCAGGAAAAGAAAAAGAATTCTAAACTGAAAATATGCAACATTGAGTGAAAGGGGTATCATTAAAATTTAACAATAATTAAACTAAAAACAACTTTCTTCAACATAAAGTAAGGAGTAACATTAGAACTGAAATCGAACGGAAATTATTGCGTATATGAGGGGGTTTGCCCCCTCGTCAATACCTCGCTCTTTAGACTAAAGTTTGAATTTTGTTCTGATTTTTTAAGAATAGCCCCTGAATCACAAAGGCCGTTTAAATAGAATAAATAGCTTTTTTCAAAGTACTAAGAAACTTCAGTGTAAAGAGTGAGATATTGACTAGTGGGTGACACCCCCATATATACATAATAATATCTGTTCGTTTTAAGTTTTAATGTTGCTCCTTACTTTTAGTTGAAATAACTGTTTTTTTATTTAGTTTCTAATTGTTTTTAAATAATACTGTGTTAAATAATGCATGTAAATATTCTTCAACGTAGCCCCCTCCCCTGACCCATCCCAACCAGAAAAATCACCCTGAAAACATCTTTATACGTCCCAATAACTATCACTATATGTAAATAGTGGGCAAATAATCATAACTTGCAGTTCTTCCCCTGAAGACTGTGGAGGATCAAGTTATCCTCAAAGACATAGTAAACAGATTTTTGTACTATGCTGAACAAAAAGGCTATCTTAAAATTTTGATGCGGTGACTTTGGCAAAAATGTGCGTGGGAGGGGGCTTAGTTGCCCTCCAATTCGTATTGTCACTATAAAAGAGTTCTAGAAGTTTTAATTTCTGTTCGAATGAGTCATCACGCCAGATCTTAGAATCATTGGGGCGATACGATCAACCCTGGTGAAAAATAAAACAAAAACAAATAAACACGCATCCATGATCTTCGTTCTGGCAAAAAAAAAATAAATCCATATTTCAAACAGTTTGTGGTAACGCACTGCAGTATAAAAACTGATTTTTATTTAACCCAACTAATAGGTTAAAGTAGTTAAAGGACCTCACCCACGAGGGGTGAATTAAGGAGCGACCCGGCTCAATAGTAACCAAAACTCTAAAAAATGGAATTTTGATACCAATAGCTACATCAAAAGAATTGTTTCTTAATGCTGATTTTAAATATATAAGTTTCATCAAGTTTAGTTTTACCCATCAAAAGTTACGAGCCTGAGAAAATTTGCCTTATTTTAGAAAATAGGGAAAAAACAACCCCTAAAAGTCCTAGAATCTTAACGAAAATCACACCATTAGATTCAACATATTAGAGAACCCTATTGTAGAAGTTTCAATCCCCTATCTACAAAAATGCGGAATTTTGTATTTTTTGAAGAAGGCAGATCAAGGATGCGTGTTTATTTGTTTGTTTGTTTTTTTTTGTTTTTTTTTTCCAGGGGTGATTGTATCGATCCAGTGGTCCTACAATGTTTCGAGAGGGCTCATTCTAACGGAAATGAAAAGTTCTAGTGCCCTTTTTAAGTGACCCAAAAAATTGGAGGGCACATAAGCCCCCTCCCACGCTAATTATTTTCCTAAAGTCAACGGATCAAAACTCTGAGATAGCCATTTTACTCAGCGTAGTCGAAAAACCTTATAACTACGTCTTTGGGGACCACTTACTCCCCCAGAGTCCCTGTGGGAGGGGCTACAAGCTTCAAACTTTGACCAGGGCTTGCATTTGTCATGGGGAAGGAAATTTCCTTGAAGGGAGCGCAGGACTTTCTAGCATTTAAAAAAAAAAACAATGAAAAAATGAATATGAAAAAGCTTTTTTCAACTGGAAGTCAGGAGCAGCATTAAAACTTAAAAGGAACAGAAATC